>NC_053445.1:40128774-40243468 GCF_007990345.1 Gossypium hirsutum | reverse complement strand
CACGAATCACTTGTGTCTCGTCAGTTTTGGCACCTAGTGCAAATGGATCTTTGGTAGTTTGGTTCACACTCCTATTTTGATATAAACTGATAAAGAACTCACAAGATTAATTCGACCTCATTGAAATTGATTTTTTTTGAGTGATTAATGGTGAGTTTGCAACTTTATTTTGAGTGTGAGTTTATTTTTACAGGTTTTGAAGATGTCAAGGTGATAATAATGATGCACTTATGAAAGTCCAACAACAGTTAGACAGACATACTGCTGCAATCACACAAATAAATGCTACACTTCAAGCATTGAATACTACTTTGAATGAGTACGAGTGATCAAAAACATCAATATCGAGATCCAATTAAGAAAGATAGGGATAACCAGCCCCATAGGTGCAACCCTCAACGTGTCCCTAGAATGGATGTGATTGTCCATGATCATGGACAACCATCTTTGCAAACCAAGAGCGAGCAGCAACGAGAACATCTCTTTCATACTCGCTGCCACGTACAAGGTAAGCTTGTAGAGTTATTATTGATGGTGAAAGTTGCTCGAACATAGCCAGCACGACGATGGTGGAAAAGCTTTGCTTAACCACTACCAAGCATCCACAACCTTATCAACTACAAGGGCTTAGCAACGAAGGCCAATTTAGGGTCACTCAACAAGTGCGCATCGCCTTTCTATCGGTAAGTATCAAGACGAAGTTGTGTGCGACGTAATGCCTATTCAAGCCTGCCATTTGTTGCTAGGAGAATCGTGGCAACTGATCGAAAAGTCACTCACGATGGTCGTACCAATAGTATTCTTTCAAGCATCAAGGAAAGAAACTCACCTTAGTGCCGCTCACTCTGGAACAAGTCCATGAGGACCAATCAAACTGAAAAATTCTGTTAAAACAAGTGAGAAAAAAAAGAATGAAAAGAGCAAAAAGAGATTGAGAGTGAAAAGGAATGTGAAACAGAAAAGAAAATTGAAAAAGAAGTTGAAGAAGAAGAAGGAAAATGAGTTAGAAAAAGAAACAAAAGAAAAGACGAGGAAAGGCTAGTGAGGAATGTTTCCACTAACCAAGATATGAATTTTCTTGTGTTGCTACTTTCAGGTTCCCGAAAGATCGAAAGATAACTTTCAACTTCAATACCTCTCAATGAAAGACGCTTTCATACGATCAACTTAGGCAAAGATGAAATCACACTACATGATCCGAAGGTAAGCGAGGTAAGGAAATTTTAGAAACCGAGTCCAGTGCAGATTTGAAAATTATTAATAAACTTTGGTGACTTAGTTCTTAAAAGATCCCCTCATTTTGATCCGATTAATTGTTACTCTTCGATTGTGGTTGATAAAGTCATTACAAAAAGAAGCGTGATTTGTTATTCTCTTGATTTACCTTGTGTAAAATCCTCGAATTTATCCAATCTGTTTTGGAGAATAGGTAACGAAATTTCCAATTGTTTCAATTATATCGTGCCTTAAACAGTTTATGTGGTTGTACATGAGTTTGAGTTCCATTGACAAGGTTAACTAACAACGGAGATTCGACTACACTATGCCCCGATGACGAAGGTTTTTTAAATGAAAAAGGAAAATCGACCCTTATTCTTCTGCTTATCGAGGTAAGATGCTTGAACCTTTGAAACACTTTTGTACTCCTCGATAGTGATAAGATCGTGTTGATGAACACTTAGATCGAAACGTGCTTGACTGTCCTATTTTATTTATTGATATCTATCTGTTTTATGGTTGATAAAAGATTCTTGTTTTTGATAATGCATGTGTGAGTGAATCTATAGACCGTCGATTAATGCATGGTATGATTATGCAACTCTGTGAACCATGTGAATCTTTTCAAATACCTATTGTGACGATTATGTTTACCATTTGATTTATTACTCGCAATTTATTCATGGTTTGTGGGAACAATGTGAGACGACTGAATGCCTTAAAACATGTCCATCTTTGTTTCAATATTGACGAGGCAGTGGTGAGTAAATTAGATTGTTTGCATGGTAATCTGAATCTGTCCATTCACTTACGTTATACCTGTTCTATTATGCTTATAATTGGACTACAAGCTTGTTTGTGTTGCTATTTACTATTTCATGGCTATTCTTTTCAGTGGACTCAATTGCCATTACTCCCGTTCGATAGAGGAAAGTCGAGTTCATTTGATTTTTCAGATTTGAGGACGAATCTTTTTGAGGAAGGGGGAATGATACGAGTCACAAAAGCCCAAATTCTTGAAGGCGATGCCCAATAAGAAGATTCCAAGCCCAATCAAGAAATCCACCCATACTTAGTTGAAAATCAGGCCAAATTATCAAAGTGGCCCAAGTTGTAAAGTTTTATTTTTATTTATTTATTTATTTATTTTATTTAGTTTAAATTTTTATATTCAGTCCAAGAGTCCCAAATAAAAGACCCTTGGCCGAATTTCCATATTAAAATAATTAGGAGTTTTTTTTTAGTTTTAGTTTTAGTGTTCTAATTAAATTAGGAAAATATTTGAAAGGCCTATTTATATGGCTTGGCCAGCCACCTTACATTACATTACAATTACATTGAAAATTTCAGATTTGATTTGAGTGAAAATTCTCTTTGAGTTCTTCAAGGATTTTCTCTTGAGTTTTCTTTAGAGTTGTTTTAACAATCTTTTTGATTGTGGGAGCCATCTTCAACCTTCTTCTTGCCATTGATATTCTTTGGAGGGAGATTAGAGCCGTTTGAAGGGAGTTGTGAGATCTTTCGAGATTTCAAGGCTTCTTAGGACTTATCTTTTAATTTCTTACTGTCAATTCTTTCTTTATTTCTACTTGTGCTGAATCATTATCTAATCTATTTTCTGTTCTTATTGTGTTTTCAGCCTTTTTCTATCTTAAGGAATCAGCCCAAAAATCCCCAATTTCTAGGGTTTTTCCATACTCTTTTGGGTGAAATTAGATTGTCAAAATTTGGGGAAAACTATCTTGGTGTTCAATTGGGCAGAATCACAATCTCCTTGAGGGTTTCAAGAACCCTAACACTTATTTCTATTCTCATTTGATTCTTTGCTGATTTGGGGATTTTATTTCAGATCTGAAAATTCAAAAATCTAATCTTTTAATTTTCTGTTTCGTTTCAGATCTAATTGTTTAGGGTTTTCGTAGGAGTTTCTCGTGACTTGGCAACTCGATCTTGGTCCGCGCGCAACCCCGTATCATTTGGTATCAGATTTTGGGCGTTTTGGGTGTTCTTGGTTGATTTCTAAACTGATCTCTATTTTTTAAAGCATAAACGGCAGTTTTACCCAGAAAAATTGTTCAAAAAAATTCATTTGAGTGGGTAAACGTTGTCCGATTGATCTGAAATTTTACATACATGTGTTTGGCACTGTGATTGAATATAAAAAATTATTCCCGCAAAAAAATCAGTCAAAAAGTCAAAAAATCGAAAAATACAAAATCTAATAAAAATTTAAAAAAATTCAGCGGGTTGAGTTTGGTGCCCAAACTTTCCAGATCAAAATTAATATTTAAGGACATTCGAGATTTAATTTTGTGATTTTTTGAGTTCAGGAACACCTCGAACGAAGTTGTCAAGTTATCCACAGTTTTTCGGGTTTTCTGTTTTCAGCAATTTTTATTGATTCTTAGCTATAGGTTTTCATTTGTTTGCTTTTTATTATCCTTTTAAAATATCTAACACCTTCTTGTTTTTGTGTTAGTAGGATTTAAACGTGTGCACAATCCTTCCTCGGTGCAACACGAATCACTTGGTGTCTCGTCAGTTTTTGGCATCCTAGTGCAAATTAGGTTCTTTGGTAGTTGGTTCACACTCTCTAATTGGTTGATATAAACTCTGATAAAGAACTCACAAGATTGAATTCGACCTCATTGAGAATTTGATTTTTCTTTTGAGTGATTAATGGTGAGGTTTGCTAACTTTATTTTTGAGTGTTGAGTGTTTATTTTTTACAGGTTTGAAGATGTCTAAAGGTGATAATAATGATGCACTTATGAAAGTCCAACAACAGTTGACAGACATACTGCTGCAATCACACAATAAATGCTACACTTCAAGCATTGAATACTACTTTGAATGAGTACGAGTGAATCAAAAACATCAATATCGAGATCCAATTAAGAAAGATAGGGATAACCAGCCCCATAGGTGCAACCCTCAACGTGTCCCTAGAATGGATGATGATTGTCATGATCATGGACAACCATCTTTGGCAAAACCAAGAGCGAGCAGCAACGAGAACATCCTTTCATACTCGCTGCCACGTACAGGTAAGCTTTGTAGAGTTATTATTGATGGTGAAAGTTGCTCGAACATAGCCAGCACGACGATGTGGAAAAGCTTTGCTTAACCACTACCAGCATCCACAACCTTATCAACTACAAGGCTTAGCAACGAAGGCCAATTTAGGGTCACTCAACAAGTGCGCATCGCCTTTCTATCGGTAAGTATCAAGACGAAGTTGTGTGCGACGTAATGCCTATTCAAGCCTGCCATTTGTTGCTAGGAGAACCGTGGCAACTGGATCGAAAAGTCACTCACGATGGTCGTACCAATAGGTTCAAGCATCAAGGAAAAACTCACCTTAGTGCCGCTCACTCTGGAACAAGTCCATGAGGACCAAATCAACTGAAAAATTCTGTTAAACAAGTGAGAAAAAAGAAAAAGAGAATGAAAAGAGCAAAAAGAGATTGAGAGTGAAAAGGAATGTGAAACAGAAAAGAAAATTGAAAAAGAAGTTGAAGAAAGAAGAGAAATGAGTTAGAAAAAGAAACAAAGAAAAGACGAGGAAAGGCTAGTGAGGAATGTTCCACTAACCAAATATGAATTTTCTGTGTGCTACTTTTCAGGTTCCGAAAGATCGAAAGATAACTTTCAACTCAATACCTCTCAAATGAAACGCTTCATACGATCAACTTAGCAAAGATGAATCACACTACATGATCCCGAAGGTAAGCGAGTAAGGAAATTTAAAACCGAGTCCAGTGCAGATTTGAAAATTATTAATAAAACTTTTGGTGACTTAGTTCTTAAAAGATCCCCTCATTTTGATCCGATTAATTGTTACTCTTCGATTGTGGTTGATAAAGTCATTACAAAAGAAGCGTGATTTGTTATTCTCTTGATTTACTTGTGTAAAATCCTCAATTTTCCAAATCTGTTTTGGAGAATAAGGTAACGAAATTTCCAAATTTGTTTTCAATTTATATCGTGCCTTAAACATTTATGTGGTTGTACATGAAGTTTGAGTTCCATTTGACAAAGGTTAACTCAACAACGGAGATTCGACTACACTATGCCCCGATGAGCGAAGGTTTGTTTTAAATGAAAAAGGTAAAATCGACCCTTATTCTTCTGCTTATCGAGGTAGATGCTTGAAACCTTTGAAACACTTTTGTACTCCTCGGATAGTGATAAAGATCGTGTTGATGAACACTTAGATCGAAACGTGCTTGACTGTCCTATTTTATTTATTGATGATCTATCTGTTTTGATGGTTGATAAAAAGATTCTTGTTTTGATAATGCATGTGTGAGTGAATCTATAGACCGTCGATTAATGCATGGTATGATTATGCAACTCTGTGAACCATGTGAATCTTTTCAAATACCTACTTGTGACGATTATGTTTACCATTTGATTTATTACTCGCAATTTATTCATGGTTTGTGGGAACAATGTGAGACGACTGAATGCCTTAAACATGTCCATCTTTGTTTCAAATATTTGACGAGGCAGTGGTGAGTAAATTAGATTGTTTGCATGGTAATCTGAATCTGTCCATTCACATGCGTTATACCTGTTCTATTATGCTTATAATTGGACTACAAGCTTGTTTGTGTTGCTATTTACTATTCATGGCTATTCTTTTCAGTGGACTCAATTGCCATTACTCCCGTTCGATAGAGGAAAGTCGAGTTCATTTGATTTTTCAGATTCGAGGACGAATCTTTTTGAGGAAGGGGGAATGATACGAGTCACAAAAGCCCAAATTCTTGAAGGCGAGCCCAATAAGAAATTCCCAGCCCAATCAAGAAATCCACCATACTTAGTTGAAATCAGGCCAATTTCAAAGTGGCCAAGTTGTAAGTTTTATTTTTATTATTATTTATTTATTTATTAGTTTAATTTTTATATTCAGTCCAAGAGTCCCAAATAAAAGACCTTGGCCGAATTTCCATATTAAATAATTAGGAGTTTTTTTTTTAGTTTTAGTTTAGTGTTCTAATTAAATTAGGAAAAATTTGAAAGGCCTATTTATATGGCTTGGCCAGCCACCCTACATTACATTACAATTACATTGAAATTTCAGATTTGATTTGAGTGAAAATTCTCTTGATTCTTCAAGGATTTCTCTGAGTTTTCTTAGAAGTTGTTTAACAATCTTTTGATTGTGGGAGCCATCTTCAACCTTCTGCCATTGATATTCTTTGGAGGAGATGACGTTGAAGGATGTGAATCTTCGATTTAGTCTTACTATCTTTAATTTCTTACTGTCAATTTTTTTTTTCTATTGCTATCTTATTATCTATTTCTTTCTTATTTTTTCACTTTTTCTATCTTAGGATCAGCCAAATCCCATTTTGGTTTTCCATCTCTTTTGGTGAATTAGATGTCGAAATTGGAAAACTATCTTGTGTTAATTGGGCAGAATCACATTCCTTGAGGTTCAAACCTAACACTTATTCTATTCTCAATTTGATTCTTTGCTGATTTGGGGATTTTATTTAGATCTGAAATCAAAATCTAATCTTTAATCTGTTCGTTCAGATCTAATTGTTTAGGGTTTTCGTAGGAGTTTCCGACTTGGCAACTCACTCCGCGCACCTACAAAACAAACAACAAACAACTCTAAGACGAGTAATAGCAAAGTGCATACAAATGGGCCAAAAAAAGTTTCAAATTCATTTATCATCCTTCTTATTCACTATCTATAAACGAGGAAGACAACTATTCAGGATCCCTCAGAACAGCAACCCCCCCTGCTCCCCTAACATCCCCCCCCCCCCCCATCCCCCCCCCCCCCCCCCCCGTTCATCAAACTATAAAGAAAAACAAAGCAACATTCATCCATTTTTCATTTTTATCTGTGAAGCAGCAGAGTTTCATACGCTAAAATACCCGAAACTGTAACTAAACTAGTGTACCATGATGTCTTAAATCTTCTCTTTCTCTTTTTGCAGTGCATCTTGTGACTTTACAATCAATTTTTTTAAGAGAAATGATGGTAAAAACTATGATTCACGTCATTTTATCTCTTTCAATAATAGAATGACAAGTTAAATTTTTACTCCTGATTTTAGCATTTTAGTTAGATTTAAATTTGTTAAGAGGAAAGAGCTGAAAATTATGAGAAAAAATCTGATTGTTATTATCTTATTTAAAAATAATAAAGATAATGTGGAATCACATTTTATACCATTACTTCTCATTTTAATTGCTTGCTACTCTGCAAATTATAAGCAACTTTTCATTATCGATTAAGAAAAGCAACATTCTTATTCTTAAGCAAAGAAAATCTTCCTCTTAGTTCTTTCTATTAATTGGGTTAATTGTGTTTATTAATGAAGATAGATTTAATTATTACGTCAATTGAACTCAAGTTGTGATTTATTGGTCGGTGTTCACATTCTCCAAAAATAATAATTTATAATATAAAAATATTTGAAAAACTACTTTATTCAATAATCATCCATATAATAATTATACAACATACAAAATATTATAATTACTTAAATTTTGTAATTTTGTAAAATAAAATTTCCGTTGAATCTTTAACCACTTCAATAAATCTTCATCCCTGCATTAAAAAATATCAAACATTATTTTGTATTAAATCATTTTAACAATTAATTTGGTAACAATGTTTAAGAATTACTTAGAATATATTTTAATTTAATTAAAATATTTGAATAAATAAATATATAAATAAAACTATTTTCAGAAAATGGAATACAAGTTTTCTATTAAAATATAAAATATTTATATAAAAATATCTATATTATTATTTAAATCTCTAATTGAATTGGTGTCATAACTTGACCAAACACCAACTCGATTAGAAAAATTACTTAATGTCATTTCGTATTTAAAAGAAGTTATATTATTCGAGGGTGATGGCAATTGAATCCATGCCAGTTGCATAGTAAAACTTTAAATTTATATTCAACTAAAATTTTGTTTTTATATTTTTTTACATTTCAATTTATTAGGCACAGTTTACTACTTCCATCAATTATATATATCTATACTATTACTTAAGCCCCTAATTGAGTTGATGTTATGAGTCAATTGGGCACTAACTCGATTACGAAAATTACTAAAAGTCCTTTCATATTTAAAATAAATTATTTATTAAGAATAATTTACCTTTTTTATTTAAATAATTAAAAAAACATGCATATGATGGGATTTGAACCCATACCAGTTGGGTTAGTAAAACCTTAATAGCGTGTTGGTTTAGGGTAATAACTTGCGTTAAATCATCGATTTAGTGGAATCCACTAACTCCTTTGCTTGGTTCAAAATATTCACAGATTATGATATTATTCGTTGAAAGCTATTCATTAGCCTTTCCACTGAATGCACAATTCAAAGTAGCTGAGAATAGCTTTTTCCTTTTTCAATCAAAAGTATCTTTCTTCCCAAATCAAATTTGCATGCATCGGTTCTCCTCCATGGCTCATTTCCCTTTCATTTTTAGGGTCTGAGTAAAAGAGTGAAGGTGATCGTACTTATTTTCTTGTCGTCTTGGAGGGAACTTTCCCCTTCCGCGAATGATTTGAAGGATATTCTTGGATCTATTATAGTTGAGGTTGATGATGATAAGTTAGAGTTGCTATTCTTCCAAGTCAAAGGCAAATATGCCGTCAAGATAATACATCTGGATAGAAGAAGTTGGCTCAATTCCTTCAAACGCAATGTTGTTCACTACACCAAGAACGACTTTTTGTGACAATTAAAAACGTTACAAAAAACAAGAGAAAAACGTCACAAAAAGTTGTTTTGACATTGTGACATTGAGTGTAACTAAAAATCATGACCCTTAAAAAAGTAAAGGTAAGGTATCTTTTCGGTGACACTTTCAAAACGTCACAAAAATATTATTCCATTACACCCCGATTACGCGCATATTACATTACCGACCTATTCTGTGTTTGGTTCGTGTAATCGGTATTACGCGCCTATTACATTACCGGCCTATTCCCTAAATCTCTGCTTTTTATTCCCTTCCCAAATCGCCGATTAGCCCTATTACGTCCGTCTTCCCAAATCAGTCTCTGTTTACCCTCCCTCCCAAATCGACCTCCACCCTCTCCTTTTCTTCCTCGTTGATTTCTCCTCCCATTCTTTACCTATTCTCTCTCTCGTCTCTTTTTCATTTTTTCCCTGTCATTTGTTGTGTTTTTGATCTCTCTCGGTCTCTTTTTTCATTTTTCCCTGTCATTTGTTGTTGTTTTTGAAATTCACTGCTTCATAGAGACTGATTTTGAGGTATGAATCTTGAACTTTTCATTCTTGTCTGTCTTTGCCTTGGATTGTGCTGCTTTCATTGTGCTGCTGCTGATTTTGTACAATATGATACTGTTGTGAATTTCTTATTTTGGTTGGTTTTTAGTGTTTGATTTGTGATAGACTGAACTGGGTTTGCCTTATCATTCAAGATAAGCATGTACATAGTTTGTATTGTAAATAACACTGCAAACACAAAAGAATTGCTTGTTTAACACAGAGTATCTGATGGTTTTAATGTTTTGGTCATAAAAATATTTGCTTGCATAGACATAATTTCTACCAGAAAAAATCAGACCCTACTTTGGATTCTTTGAAAATTGAATATATAATTTCAGTTGAAGACAAGAATTTTTTGCCTGAATAAAACTCTATTGCTTGTTGTTTTCATTAGTTAAATAATAAGAAAGAGGAAAACAACAGCGGGACGAGAAATTAGTGCATTCCATTGTTTGAAATAGTTAAATTGTCTTCTAAAGCTAGGACTGATCTAATTGCTTTCTGTCACCTGATCAAAAGAGCAAAATTCTCTGAGGACAAGTTTAGTAACATAAAAGGAGAAAGAACGTTAAAAGTCCTGGCATGCATAATCATATATCATTTAAGTTTCATCTTAGGCCCTAAAGAATTAGTCCTCTGACATGCTAAATTATTTCTATTTGATCAACTAGCATAGATGAATATGCAAAGAAGCTTTCTTCTTTTATGCTAATTATTTCCATTGTCACGATGTGCATGTTTATGCTAATATCTTTTATCTTTTAAGTATAATTTAATCTAGGCCTTAACGTAAGGTAAAGTTCCCTATTATTTGAGTAGTTTTGTTGCTGCTTCTGTTGTCATTTAAAATATGATTTCCAAAGGCAAGTATTAATATGACCATGGTCCTCTCCTGCTCTTGAATTGAAGAAATAAAGAAAAAGGAAAGTTTCTTGTATGATTGTTAAGCATCCAACCTAAAACCAATTGCCAATAGGTGAGGGGCTCAACTTGGATATAAGGTCACAAGAAACATGAGATTTATTAGATGTGATATAATACCAAATAACACTCCCCTTTATGTGTTCTCAACAAGGCCTATACACGGACAACCTCACAAGGGTGGTTGACCCCACATAGGGTTAGGCAGGAAGAATAGATCACGTATTGGGTCTAATACCATGTTAAATAAGTGATGATAGTCCTAAAAGCTTAAGCATATAGGAAATGGTCCAACCATTATATTAAGTTTCAACAATGATGAACATAATTCTTAAAAAAATGAAGAAAATATAGTTTTTATTGATGTGATTTCCGAATAGCAAGTCTTATTATTGCCATTGCTCTCTCTTCTTTATCCCTGAATAGGAAAGGATTGGACGTGCTAGTGATGAAATTGTTATTCTATCAAGTCTATTTCATTTACTATTAAACTAATTAAATACTATATCAAAGGATCTTAAATTTCATCAATCTTCAGCCTTAGCGCATGAGAGTTTTGTTACTTAAGTCAATGACAAGGTGTCCCCATATAGACACATGAACTAATCTAGGGCAGAAAAAGAAGAAAAACAAAATGTAATTGACCATAAAACCTGTTTAGATCTCCTTCGATGTCTCCTCTTTTTTAAATGCAGTTGAAATTTCTTTTCAATATTACATCATCTTCCTCTTTTCTATTCTGCAGATAGAGCCAATCCCAAGTGGAAATCTGCCTCCTGGTTTTGATCCTGTTGAAGGTTTGCTATTTTTTCTTGCTTGGATCGTTTCAGATTTGCAAGATTTTGTTTGCTAGTCACCCAATGAAGGAGGATGAGTGATGAACAATTAAATCATATAAATATCAAGAAATTTTGTTTGTAATGGTGGATTGCATGGATATGCCCCTCCCACAGTTTAAAATATCAATGACAAGTATTAGTTTATGCATCTCTCTCTTTCTCCATTGGAAATGTCATTCGTTTATTTTTTTATCTTTGCAGTGCAAAGCTAATGGTTCAACACCATTGGATCTTGCCAAGTTTAATATGGTACAGAGTGGAGAAATGAGCCGTAATGCTCCCTGTCCATGTGGTTCCAAGAAGAGATACAAAAGTAATTTGGCACACTATTTCCCAGCGATCTGTGTTGCTGTGAGTAGCTCATAACCTGGACGCAGTGCTTAAGAGGTTTTATGTCCTCAACCACGGAATGTTTTTCCAGTGCCAAGTGTTGTTCCCTTCAAGTAGCACAATTTGTTTATCATCTTTCATAAGAAGTTTCGCTTTGTGAGCTAGTTTCATTTGATACTTATATGTTGTTGGGTCTACTTTAGCATCTAACTTTACAAGTAGGTCTATTTTGACTATGAATTTATATTCCGTCCAAATTTAATGATGTGAGACAATCTTAAAGTTTATGTCAATAAAATTTTATACATTTCAAGTTCAAAGATTAAAATATATCTAATTGTCAAGTTCAATTATTAAAGAGTTATGTCAATAAAATTTATATATTTCAAGTTCAAAGATTAAAATATATCTAATTGTCAAGTTCAATTATTAAAGTGGACAAAAATATACAAGTACTAAAATAAACTTAATTGTCAAGTTCAGGTCAAGAAGTACACTAAATCTTTGGGGTAAATTTTAAAATTATTCCTGAAATTTAATTTTATGTTTGTTAATATTTGAATATTATATTTATGCAAAATATAATTTTAAGTTATTTATTACTTCTATTTTTTTAGAATAATTAAATTATTTGATTCACTAATGATGTTTTAGCACATTGTATTGCGGTTTAAAAATAATAAATGAGATTAAATATTTTTTATATTATATATATTATGATTTAGTAAATTAATATAAGAATAATTATATTAAGAATTTTATTAAATTATATATTTTTATTAAATTATATTTAATAATAATTATTTTAAATTATTATTAAATTATTTATATTATATTAATAATCTTATTAAATTTAATAACAATAACAATAAATCATCTACCTAAAAAATTCTACTAAGGTATTCTAGTCATTTTAGTTTTTCCTTCTGCTATTACGCCTCTATTCCATTCAACCAAACACAAGAATACTATTACGCCTCTATTCCATTACATTCAACTAAACAATTGAATGCTATTACGCCTCTATTCCATTACGTCTCTATTCCATTACGCCTCTATTCCATTACAGTGAACCAAACGTGCCCTTAATTCCATTACTTTAAAGCGTCACGAAATGATTGCCTCATTTGTGACGGTTAAAAACGACACAAAAAATATGATCTACAACGTCATATATTGTTTGCTTAATTTGTGACATTTAAAAAGAGTCTCGTGAGGATATAAGTCCAATCTAAAAGTTGTTGTTGTAGCTCCTAAACCTAGCGGTGATGGTGGCAGTGTAGCAATGACTATCAAGGCACTTTGTAATAAAAATAAAAAATAAAAAATACAGTTTTCTCTTACTAAAAAAAATGCGTACGTTTCAAAATAAAAGTTATATCGCAATACACAGTATCTATAAAGGAACTTTGTGTATAATTTAAGATATATAGATACTTATATTGACAATTTTTTAATGGTAATGATAAAAAAATATTTAAAACATAATTTATATTGTAAAAGTATATTTTTGAAGTGTACAATTAATGTATAAAAATACAAATACATGCTCGAATATGACAAATATAAATTTATTACAAATAAATTATCTGATCAATTATAAAGTTAAACCAAACCATTACGCTTCCTAAGAAAGGCGTAAAGTAATGCTTTTAACCAAATTTCAAAATAATTATATCTACAAATTTTAAGCAGCACAGGGCAGGGAATGGATAAAGGTGAATACTGATGCAGTTGTGGGAGTTGGTTCGTTTGTTGTTGCAGTGGGGGAGTGGCGAGGACAATAGGGGATATTGACTTTGGGAGTTCTTGTGTAAGTTAGAGATTTGCCCGGTGCTAAAGTTGAGTTATGGGGGTGGGGGGGGGGCGGCTTTGAGGGAGTTAAACTAGTATGGAAGAAGGGAGTTAAGAAGATTGCCTTAGAGATGGATTTTATAGAGGCAATTAACCTGTTGAGTGGTCAGACTCGAGATTAAAACTTATTAAGGGAAAAAGTGAGGAATTTATTGGAGCGGATAGAAGAGTTTCGCATCATACATGTATCAAGACAGAAGAACATAGTAGTGGATGGTATGACCAAACTTGCCATGAGAATGAATGTGGAATGAAAAGCCTTTGATGAATCTTGCTAGGCGATGCATAACATTGTGGTGGTTAAGACTCCTAATCTAATGAGAATAAGATAAACAAATTTCTGTTTTACTTTAAATTTTTCCTTTTAAAAGAAAAGAGAAATTATCAATTTTAATTGAATCAAGAATGGTTTAACTTAGGCTATTCATAATATTTAAAATGCTTTTGAGATACTATATGTGGAAAAAGGGAATATGAGACGAAATATACAACCTTCATAGTGGTAAATGAGGGAAATAAAATAACAAAAAGTTACCATTTGAAATCAACATCATCTAATTTGTTACCTTACCATTTCAACGAAAGGTACTTTGGAACAACAAAAAAGTTATAAACTTACCATATCTCCCAAAATATGTTAACCAAATTTTGTAATAAAATAAATCGTAACAAGTCTTCCTTCAGACAAAAACCCTTGAGACACACAGGCTATTTGCCGGCGTTTGGAGTTTTTTCACAAGCAAAACCCAGGGGATCACCCCCCCCATCGCAGCAATGTCCATCGCCACCTGCTTTTCCTCCCCTTCCTTCTCTCCTCTCCATAAGCCTATCTCCATCCCCAAAATTTCCACCACTTTCCCTCTCCACCTCCGCATTTCCTCCTTCTCCACCACCAACACCACCACCACTCTCCGCTACCGCCAACCTTCTCCGTTTTTAACCTTCTCCGCCCTTCCCGGTGGCAATGGTGGAGATATCAACAACTCAGATGGTGGCGGTGGAAACGATGACAATGGAAAAGGCAATGGTGGTGGTGGTGGTGGTAGTGGTGGTGAGGATGCGGGTGATAAGAACAGGAAAGAAGCTATGGTTGTGCTGGCGGAAGCAGGTAGATCAATGGAGAGTTTACCCAAGGACTTGGCGGCGGCGATTCAATCTGGGAGGATTCCTGGTCTGTTATAGAGAGGTTCTTGGGGCTTGAAAAGTCGGGGTTCATGCGGTGGTTGATGCAGTTTGGTGGGTTTAAAGAGAGGCTTTTGGCTGATGATCTTTTCTTAGCTAAAGTCGCCATGGAATGTGGTGTTGGGGTCTTCACCAAGGTTTGTTCCTTCACCCTCAACTTCCATTACATTTGATGATGCTTTAACTTTTAAAAGACAAGTTGTAAGATATAATTTCATTTTAGTAAATCAGAATATTGGATACCTAAACTCCCTTATCTGAATTCAAAAGATCCACTTCTTGTCATCCTAGTTATACATAATTCTATTTTTTTTCACTCTTTAACTGTCAGTAGCTGTGCCTATGTTCATGGCCTGTTTTGTAGACTGCTGCAGAATATGAACGTCGCAGAGAAAACTTTTTCAAGGAGCTGGAAATAGTTTTTGCAGATGTGGTATGCCTGTTATTGCCTCATAAACCATTTCTTTTAAACACTTACCTTTTCACCCCTCTTTTGCTCTGAATAGCAGGGATGACTTGTTTTCTAATTTCAAACTATGTATTTGAGGATATTGATTGATTTCATGGCTGAATTTGTATTATGAGGAAGCAGTGAGACTTTCCTTTGCAAAATTTGTATTTATTTTTAACTTTATATATTTTGCCTCTATAATGTATTTTTTCCTTGATCCTGAGAGTTACATTAGCACATAATGCATGGATTGTTATGAAATAAATATCCAACCCTGTTATTTCAATCACTTGAAACTCCTATTCGTTTTTCTAGGTAATGGCCATAATTGCAGATTTCATGCTTGTTTATCTTCCTGCTCCAACTGTCTCTCTCCGGCCTCCTCTTGCTGTCAATGCTGGAGCCATTTCCAAGTTCTTCTATAGCTGCCCTGATAATGCTTTTCAGGTTTTTTGTTGTTGTTGTTGTTGTTATTGTTTTTTTTTATGGATATTTTGTTGTTTTATAGTAATGAAATTCTGTCTGCAGGTTGCTCTCCCGGGGACCTCATATTCACTTTTGCAAAGATTAGGTGC
The DNA here is from genome assembly GCF_007990345.1 of Gossypium hirsutum. Lineage (NCBI taxonomy): Eukaryota > Viridiplantae > Streptophyta > Magnoliopsida > Malvales > Malvaceae > Gossypium > Gossypium hirsutum. The sequence goes on along the minus strand of NC_053445.1, from coordinate 40,227,809 downwards.
CGTAATGGTAAGATCTTTTGTATCTTGTAAACTTTAAAGAATAAGATTTCTGAATATCTGAGCTATGAATGACAAACCACCATTTCATGTTTATGTGCTTTGCAGCGCAACGGGGCCAAGCTTTTTGCAGTAGGCACAACTTCTTCACTGGTAAGTGTTTGGTCGGAAATTGTTTGCAATCTAATTTTTACAGTTATAATGCTTGTTTTTAGTTTTCGGTATTTGTCCAATCTTATTATCTTTTCTGTTTCTAGAAAGAATATCATTGCTTTTTTGGAAATTGAATTATGAAACCAGATTTGGGTGGCACTTAATGGAATTTCATTTTGTTGTAGGTTGGGACAGCGGTCACAAATGTTTTGATTAATGCAAGAAAGGCTGTTGATAAGTCTTCCGGAGCAGAAGTTGAAAATGTTCCCATACTATCCACCAGTGTTGCCTACGGTGTATACATGGCAGTTTCTAGCAACCTCAGGTGTGTAAAATTTAGGCATTAAGTTCTGTAATTTATTAAATTATATAATCTTTCCAATTAAGCCTTAGTTCTGTTGGCCCTGTTGATATTGCAACAACCAAGAGAAAGTGGGTTCAAATGTGCTTAATGGGATTTTCCCTTCAATTTAAAAGTCAGAAGTTATAGGTAGAAGTAGGCATTGCATATAAAATATATATAATTGTTCTTCATGTAATTTATGTAAAAATTATTCAAGATAATAATAACTCAAGCATGATTCAAATATATCAATTAGTTTGATAATTTTTACAATTCTAGCATAACTAATATATTGTAAATCGATATTCTACTCTGTTCAATTTTTTATTTTTTCTTCTTTTATTAATAATATAATTAATAAATCAATCATAATAGTTCGTTAATGATATATAAATTAATATATAATATATTATGTTGGATTTATAAATTTATTGTTTATAAAATTTATAAAGTTATCTATTAAATAAATAATTAATATTTTATATTCAAAATGAAAGTAATATATATATTTTTTGTTTTTGGGTCAATGAAAAATAATAATTTAATGATTAAGTAATTCAATATAAATTTTAATCTTTTCATTTATTATTATATAAATTCATTCAACAAAAATCTTTTTAATATAATTAGAATTCTAATATTTAAGTGTGATAAATTTTATAAATAATAAAAAATTAAATTGACAAAAATAAGCAATATAATGAATAACAAAGGACCTATTTAAAAGTTTTTCCAAATTCATGTTTATATATATATTATAAATTAGATGTTAAGACTTCAAAAGTTACATTGTTCACAGAAATGCTTTACAGTTTTACCATTACAATTAGCAACGATACATTCTGATAATGTGACATAATACTGAGCTATACAAACGGGAAGGTTGCTCTCTCATCCCCTAATGCCAAATTCTCCCATCCTAAGATTCAATATTGTAGATCTCTAAGTTGGAATCTCAACCAAGGTTACCGGTTGTATCGGCCAAATCACTCCATTCCAGTAGTGAACCGGAGCAATAACTTTAAGTTTTGCTATTGTGTTGGTAACAACTATATTTGTGCATACTGGTTGATTTCGCCCGTGCCTGTTGGAGTACAGTGTATCAATCGGTACTATCTTTTTTATATTTACGTTGGATTTATTGAATAATGAATTGTTATATTCTTAGTATTGGATGATTTTTCTTTTGTTTAATATATGGAATAATCTCTTTTTTGCTTGTTTATTTTAGATTCATTTAATGATAGATTGTTTTTGTGAAATTTATTGAAGAATATTTTATATAAATTAATGATTTATTTAATCTAATTATTTGATATTTGTAAATACTTTTTATATACATATCAGATTTTTTTTAAATAGTAATGTGTCTGAAACGGTACCTCAAAATAGACTGATATCAATACGTACCAATGCCAGTGGAGAAACAGTATGTTCATTAGTCCTGTGCTGTCTTGGTCTCAACTCCCAATGAACTAGGGTGTCATTTTTGGTAGCAAATGGTGAACGTCTGATTTATTTCATAAAAACCATTGAAATGTAAAGTGTAATATTTAAGTCTAAGGTTTTGTTGGAGCATTAGCTATTGCTGACAGGTAGCTCAAAATGGGATGCGTTCATTGCTTGTTTTGGTGTTGGTAAACATTACGATAATGTAGCTATTTGTATTGTAGGTAGGAGGAAGGAAAACCTGCTCTTCTGTTAGTTACCTTTAGAGTATTTGTCTAGCTAAATATCTGGCTACTATATTGACAAAAAATTTAGCTTATGATGCTCTAAATTTTCATTTTTCTTGAAGAGTTCATATGTTTGACATGCATGTCCACACATTTTCAGGCATAGGTATGAGATATTCATGTATGAGATATCTAACACTCACAGTCAAGTCAAAGTAACATAGAATTTAGGTATTAGATGAGAAGTTTTGTTGTTTGAAGTTCTGTTTAATTCCAGATGTGTACCCATGAAACAAGCATGTCTTGACATACCTATTCCATGATGCATAAATGCTGGGAACTGATTGTGTTTTGTTCCAATAGGTACCAAGTGCTGGCCAGTGTAATTGAACAGCGTATTTTGGAGCCTTTGCTACACCAGCACAAGCTCATGTTGAGTGCAATATGCTTTGCCGTTCGAACAGGCAACACATTCTTGGGTTCCCTATTGTAAGTTTCAACATCAATCTTCTACTAGGATAGTCAATTTGCTGCTTACAGCTTCTCAATTTTCACGATTTCACTTTCATAGGTGGGTAGATTACGCTCGTTTGGTCGGCATTCAAAAGGCTCATGAAGAAGAAAACACCGCATTGGAGTGACTAATGTGGGTTAAACTCACCATGAAAGCAGCTTCGCTGGTCTCATAGTTGAGGGATGGGAAACCTTAGTTGTAGACCGTAGGTTTTCATTGAATACAAGTTTCATGGATAAGCTGACATTTCAATAGTTTGAATTTTCCTTTTGCTTCTCATCCCAATTACAGAATATAAGTTTTAAGGTTTAGAAAAGAGAAACACCCATTTTCAAGTTTCATTACCTTTCAAACCTGACAATTGTTGGGTTGGTATCATGTTTGTGTAGTTTCTCATGTCAAGTTATTTTATGATTATATAACTTTTGGCATTTTAATAATTTATGTTTATATAGATTTGGCATATTTTTGTAGTTGAGCAGTGTTTGTATTTGTATTTCATATTGCGATTTCAAGTTTTTTTTTTCCTTGTATTGTATTCATGTCTAGTACAAAGACTTTCTGCAACTCTCCAAGCTAATAGAATAACTATCCTTTTTTTTCTTCTACAAATGATAAATACTATTTGAGTGTATTTTTATCTTCTTCTTCTTTTACATTAAAATCTAAAAAATTAAATGATTTGAATACAAGTGATTATAATTTTTAAATTTTCAATTGTTACATAAATATATCGAAAATTATCACAATGATCAATTGTTTCATGCATAAAATATTGAGTTCGTCAGCTAGACCTGAAATTTTTAAGTTATAATTCATAAAATATTGATATCAATATATAAAAGTTAAGCTGAATGAAGAAGAAAATGCGGATACAGAGGTTTGCGAAAGAAAACAAAGGGCAGAATGTTGATCTTAGCAAGCATTCAATTAAATCGCAGATCTAATATGGTAAATCATATAAGAGAAAGAAATGGCAGGCGACTCACATTAAGGGCTTCTCCGATGGCTGGCGCCTGCCGTCCAAAAAGAAGGGCGAGGGAGAAGTAGAATTTTGGAGATTTAACAATATGGTTATTCCCATATCCTCAAAAGAATCTCTTTTTCAACATTTCTTTCCTTAATATATTATTCTAAAATCATATAATTCAAATTCAGACAACTCGGGTGCCACCCAATTTTGTAGAAACTAAAAACCAACCGGAGGTGGAACGGATTAGACTTCGAATTTCTGTTAAACCACTTTTAAAAAATAATGAAAATTCCAATAATAATAATAATTTGATTTCTGTTTTTTGTTTTTATTTCTAAACAATTCTAATTATTTTCATTTGGGATAAAGCAATGTTTTACCCTTAAAATTGACAATCTTTTTGAACTTAATCCTTAAATTTGGATTCTGACAGTACCTAAAATTTTTTAAAATATATAATTTAAAAATTCAAAAAAATTATATACATATTTTTAAAATTTTAATTTGAGGAGGACCCATCATTTCGGTTTATATGTCAGCAATTGAGACATATGATTGATGGTCGAAGAGATGGAATTGGTGGGATGATAAAGCATTCGAAAATGAGTGGAAGAGAGTGAGATTTTAGACCAATTAAAACCTGAACCGATGCAACTGATGTTTGAAACCATTGCTCCTTTCTGCTTCGATCCTGAATTTAGGGGCAAAACGTAAAGGAAGGGAGTAAGTTCTCCTTTTGAAACGCTCTTCATTGAGATGAAAGCATATGAGAGATGATGGGTTCCATCACCAATCTCTCCCTCATTTTGGACCATATCTACTGCCACCCATCCTCCCCTCAACATGCAACCGACCAACACAAAATACACCAGTTTCCCTTGTTTTTATTACCATTCCACAAATAGACAAAACTAATGAACTAATCTTTTTTTTGTATCGAAAACAGTGAAACACCTTCCTTCCTTTTTCTTTTCTTTTTCCTTTTGCACTTTCTCTTTTCCATTCGGTTCATTTTGGCTCTTTCTTACTCAATTTTAATCTAAACGAAGTCAACATTTTCATTCATTGCAGTTACGGTAAATCCTGATTATAAACCAACCCCCTGAAACCCACATTTCATAGATTTGCACTTGCATGCAGCAGAAATTTCCGATTTCTGTTGAGTTCATTCATTTCCTTTGATTCTGCAAATGAAACACAGGTTTAGGAGCCGTTCTTTCTTTGCTTTAGGCAAATTGCTAGCTATTTTAGGTCCACTTCTTTTGATTTTCTACACATTCTTGTATAACCCTCCCTGTAATGAGCCTTCTTCAGATATGTTGTCACCAATAGTGGTGAAACTCTCCAACTCAACTGAAACTGTGAATTACCCCACAAACATTAGCCACATTAAGTTCGTTTTGGTCGGCTGCACTAAAACATGGCTGACCAGAAGACCCTACACTGAAGCCTGGTGGAGACCAAACCAAACCAGGGGAAACATCTTCATGGACTCACCTCCCCCTAAAGAATTCCTCCCTTGGCCTAAAACTTCTCCACCCTTTCAGCTGAATACAGATGCCACTAAGTTACCGGTATACCCGAAGCTGGCCAACCCGATCGAGGCTCGGATTTTCCGATCCGTATTGGACTCATTTAGTCTAGGGGATAACCAAGGTGTGAGATGGTTCGTAATGGCGGATGATGACACGGTGTTTTTCATCGACAATTTGGTACAAGTGTTGGCCAAGTATGACCACACAAAGCAATATTATGTTGGCATGCATTCGGAGTCAGTGATTTCCAACTTCCTATTCGCCTTTGATATGGCGTACGGTGGTGCCGGATATGCTTTGAGCTATTCACTAGTGGAACAACTGGCGCCATTGATGAATGATTGCCTTGAAAGATACCCATTCATGCATACCAGTGACCATTTAACATCCTCTTGTTTATTTGATTTGGGGGTTGCTCTAACCCTTGAAAGGGGTATTCATCAGGTAATCCCACTTTTACACACTACTCCCTTCGATTATCAATTTGGTTGTGTGAGGTGCCGCAGTAAATCTACAATCCCTTTCATTTTTCCTATAATAATATTTCCTTTGTATCAACTTGGGACTGGGATCTGGGTGATCTAAGATTGGAAAATTTGTTAATTAAATGATTATTATTCATAAGTACAGATTGATCTTCAACTGTGACATTAAACTGCAGATTGATCTTCTTGGAGATATATCAGGCATGATATCAGCTCATCCACAGGTACCGATTGTTACACTTCACCATTTCGACAATATAGACCCAATCTTCCCTAACAGGAACCGAACCGAAGCAGTAAAGCATCTGATGAAAGCCGCCGAAATCGACCAATCACGGCTGGCACAGCAAACGATATGCTACGAGAAGCCAATGAATTGGTCTGTGTCAGTCTCATGGGGTTACTCAGTTCATATATATGAAAGTATTATTCCTCGGAGTATCCTAAAGAAACCCCTTGAGACATTTAAACCCTGGAAGAATGGTCCGCCTCCATTGTACATGTTCAATACCAGGTTGCTTACCAACGATCCATGTCATACGCCCCATGTATTCTTCATGGAACACATTAGGAAATTGCAAGGAAATTCCGTAGTTCTTACAACCTATAGACGAAAAGCTCCGCGTCGGCAACAACCTTGTTTCGTCCCCGGAAATTATTCGGCGGATAATATCCTCAGAGTTCGAGTTTTCTCGAATGCAACAGTGCGGAAGGAGGTATTGGTCTTACCATCCGAGTAACATAAATTAGGTTTACATTTCATTCTGATTTATTATTGTTGTTGTTCTTCAGGCTGGGAAAATTGATTGCTGCAATGTGCTGCATATGGCTGGCATGAATGTCATGAACATCAAGTTAAGGAATTGTAGGAAGGGTGAAGTCATTGCATAGTTGGATCATCGTCGGTTGTCTTGATCTTAAATGGTATATGTATAAATATAGTAGGGATATGTTTACATTAAAAAATATTTATCTCATAGGCTGCTAGTCAACTTTTTTTAATATCATAAAGCTAATTTGACAACTCCACTAGCTACTATATTTTCATTTCCATAACCAAAAAGATGTTATGAGACACCACTAAGTAATATTTTTATTGCACCTGATGTAAACGAAATTAGAAATTTATAGAATTTTGATTTTATAAACAATCATTTGTTTAAATAAATATGCATTTTTTAACTTTTTAATTATATTATAATTTAATTTACATTTGAATCAAATTTCAAGCATCTGATGTAGCCAATCATATATTTAGTATTTGATAGAAAGACATAAAAAAATTTAACATTACTAACCATTGCAACAAAAATGTTATTAACCATATTACTGTGTTCGTACTAAAATATATTAAAAAATAAAAAATTAAATTGTTTTTTTGTATAATTTTTTTAAATTTATTTTATATTTATTTTAAGTACAATATAAAAAATTTATCAAAACTTTTAAAAATTTTAGAAATTTGAAATAATATTTAAAAAATAATTCTACAAGTTTTTAATGTTTAATATATTGTTTATAATTTTTCCTAATAAAAGGTTTTAAAAAATATCAAAATTTGAATAAATTACATAATTTTAAAGCAATTTTTTACGACACTATTAAATATTTTTTATTTAAATAATAACATTTCTATAAAATACACTAACACATGGCTTAAAAAATTAGTATATGTATAATCACAATAATTAAAATAATTATATTGTTTTTTCAACCACATAACTATTGGTATTTCTTTATCTTTTGATTATTATAAAAACATGGAGTGCAAATGTTGGAGAGGTTCTCCTCTGCGAGCTTCTTTAAAAAAGTTTATACTAAGCTTTTACCTATTTAACAGCTTACAAGTTAATAATTGGTATATTTTCATAATTTTTTCATATTTTCTTATAATAATTGCTATATGCTTATAATTTTTTGTATTTTTTTAGATTTTTTTATATTTATTCATCATTTTTTTATTATTTTCAAAAGAAAGTTTGGTACGAAATATAATTTTGAAATTTGAAGTAAATAAAAATATTATTTTTAAATCTTAAAAAATTTCAATGAGATTTCATAAGTAAAAAAAAAATTGTAAATGTTAAATTATAATTTTTAATACTAAAAATTGATATAGAAAAAATTACATTTCATGACAATTTAAAAAATACGAAAAATTAAATAAATGAAATAAATTATTGAGACACAATTTTTGGTATTCTCTCATGTTATTTGATATTTTTTTTAATAATTTTTGGTACTTTCTCTTTTTTTTTTTTGGTATTCCATTATAATTTTTGGTACATCCTCATAATTTTTTTATACTTCCTTATATTTTTTCGTATTATATCGTATATATATATTACTTTTCCTTAATAATTTTTTATACTTCAAATTTTTTAGTATATCATCATATTTTTTTGATACTTTCTCAAATTTTTTGGTATTTATACATCCTTATAATTTTTGGTACATCCTCATTTTTTTTATACTTCCTCATATTTTTTAATATATTCTCTCATAATTTTTTGTACATCTTTATAATTTTTGGTGCATCCTCGTATTTTTTCATGCATCCATGTATTTTTGGTATCCTTCATATTTTTGGTATTCCCTCGTAACTTTTTTATACATCTTCATAATTTTTGGTACATCCTCTCTTTTTTTTTTTTTTGCTAATTCCTCATTTCTTTTGGTATCTCTCGTAATTTTTGGTATTCGCTCATAATTTTTGTTATTTTTTGTGTATTCCTTAATAATTTTCTATACATATAAGTTTTGGTACTTCCTCGTATTTTTAGTACTTTCTCTTAATTCTTGGTATTCTATCATAATTTTTAGTATTGGAATGTTTTGTACAAGATATAATTTTGGAATAAATAAAATATTATTTTTAAATATTAAGAAATTTCAATGAGATTTTGTAACTGAAAAAATTTGTAACCATTAAATTATAATTTTTTAATGCTAAAATTTGGTACTAAAAAATTGTATTTCATGATAATTTTAAAAGAATGTGAAAATTTAAATAAAGGAAAAAAAATTATACGAAAAGAAAAATGAGATAGGAAATAACCATAACGGATGTCTTGGATGGGCATCAAGTGGTTGATATTATCCCCAAGACCAAAACTTCTTGTTTCAGAGGGTGAATTTATCAAACTCGATCAACCGTTAAAAATTAATCCTAATGCGGGTGGATTTGGTCAGGGGATGCAGAAATAGTACTTCATATCCACTATCCAACCAAGGTCTTTTGTTTTTATTGGCCTCTATTGTTTTTGCACAAATCTTTTTGGTTCTTAAAAAGAAATAATTTGAGAAGGTTTAAGTGTCCAAAATGAATTTCTAGAGTGAATTTATCAACATCAAGTTTGTACAAAAGAACAAATTCTTCCTGGCAATTAGGTCAGGTGAGACAAACCAAAAATTGGTATCCCTCACAATTTTTGGTATCCTCTCATATTATTCGGTATTCTCTTATAACTTTTTTTGTAATTTCTCGTGTTTTTTTTGTGTTTCCTCATAATTTTTTATACTTCCTCATATTTTTTGGTACTTCTTTAGATTTTTTAGTATTTTCTTATAATTTTTTGATACTTCCTTATATTCTCTCATAATTGTTAGTACTTCCTCCCTCAATGTTTTTTGGTGGTTCCTTGTAATTTTTGGTATGGTTTCAAAATAATGATTTAGTACGAAATATAATTTTAAAGTAAAAAATGTTATTTTTAAATATTAAGAAATTCCAATAACATTATGTAAGGAACAAATTTGGTAACTTTTAAATTATTATTTTTCATGTTAAATTTTGTAAAAAAAAAATTATACTTCATTGATAATTTTTAAAATATATATGAAAAATAAAATAAATGAAACAAATTTAGTATATCTTCATATTTTTTTATATTCTCTTTTTTTTTTTTACTTCCTCGTAATTTTTTATTCCCTCATGTTTGGTACTTTTTAATTTTTTTTATATTTCCTTTTTTTTTTTGTATCCCTTCCAAAATTTTTGAAGTATTAGGGAATACCAACCTAATATAAGTTGGGTACCAAAAAAGTACGGGAGAATATAAAAAATTATAAGACACCCAAAATTATTGGTTGCGTCTTATAATTTTTTTTATTTGTTTATTTTTAGATTTTATTAGTATGCAAAAATATTTTTTTTATATCAAAAATTAATTTCTCCAGTTAAAAATATTAAAAATTTTGATGGCATACTAAAAATTATAAAAAAAAAACACCAAGAATTATGAGGGATTATGAAGGCATTCAAAATCACGAGAGAAGAACAAAAAAAAAATATGAAAGAATATAATTTTCAAAATTTTGAACTGTTTATCAAGTAACCTATTTGCAATTACAAAGAAGGTTAGTGAGGTTCCCCTAGAATTTCCCCAATTGTTGGGTTTCAAATAAAAAAAAAGTGGTGAAAGAGAGAGAGTTGGTATGACGCTGCCCAAGAATATATGGGGAGTAGGGACCAACCACAATGGCCTAGCCTAGGGACTCACATTTTCATGCAAACAGTTACCAAGGGACTTTCTGCGTTTCTTATAAGAGCCAAATCAGTATTCATTTTAATGCAAAAATATTTTGTTCTAATATTTACATTTTTTATATTAATTTAAATAAATACAAAATTTCTATGTTAAAATACTGGACTGCAGAAGCAAGCGGGTAGTCATGTCTTTAGAAAGGTTAAGCGGGGGCAAGCAATTCCTTAGTTACACTCTTTATTTAGGACTAGTTTTTCAATATTGTTATGTTGAACAGAGCTTTTTAAAATTGTTTTTAGTAAAAAAAAAATACTGTAAAAATGTATTTGTTAGTTTTTAAATTTTGTTTATTATTGAGTTTTGAAAATGTTTTCCACAGAGTTTTCCCCATAATTTGTCTATAGATTGTGTTTGATAATTGATGGTTCAGTCACGATTGATGAGAGTTTTGCAGCAGTCGAAAGTTTTGTATGGAACTATGATGGGAGGTGGATCATTGGCTTTCCAGATATTTAAGTACTTGTACAGTGATGGAGGCTGAGCTTTAAGAAATCTTAAAGGGGTTAAATCTTATCTTAAATAGACACTTTAAAAGGGTCTTGATTCAAACGGATAATATTGAAACTGTCAACATTATCAGTAAAGGTCCTACAGAAAACTCTAATTATGAGAAGAATTTGGCATATCATGGAAATGGTTAAACAGTGATAGATTCAATATATTTCCCGAGAAAAAAATTTAATTGTTGATAATTTTATCAAGACAGTTTATAATAAGAAACTAGGCTTAAGACTGTTTGACGATCTTCCATGAAGGATTTAGTTTAGTTGCTTTTTCACAAAAAAAAATACTTTTCAAGCAAAACCAACATTTTAAGCTAAAAACATTAGTAAACAGGCCAAACTAACTTTTCAAATTTGCTTTTTAAGCCAACTTCTAGCTTTTAGGTTTTCAAAAGTCCATTTTAGTGGTAAATTATAAATTTGTCTTTCATTTATATTAATTATAAAAGATAAATATGATATTTATTAATTAAAATTTAAAAATAATCTATTTAAATTTTAAAAATTATTTAAAATTTATATTTTATATACCATGATATTAACAACCAGTTATCAATATTTGTTTCATATTAAAAATTATAATTACACAGTGGAAGCTGTTTGCTTTTTTATTTTATGTTTTGCTCAGCAGTGGTGCCAGTCTCCGGGTTAGCTATCGCCCGCCTTTTTTCTTCTCCCAGCAAACATTTCTTTCTTTTTTCTTCCTATTCACTACACATGTTTTCTCTCTTTTCAGTTTGCAAATCTATTTTGTGGGTATCTTTGTTATCTTCACAAGTTGTGATGGACTGATGATGGTGCATGTCATTCGCTAAAACTTCACCGGCCACCAATAATTTTTCTTGGAAAGTAGGTGGCTCTTCGTCAACTTTTTAATTTGTTTCCATTTTGAAAGTATTTTAGAATAATAAATGAATTCATGTGTCGATTTGAACTCGTGTTGTCTTAAGTTTTATATGTTTTTCTGTTTGTTTCTCAATTGTTTAATAAGTCTTCAGTTTTAGAAGTTTTTGTCTGCTCTTGTAGCGCATTTTTTAGTTTTGCTTATGCATGTAATCTTAATTTTACAAGTGATTTTAGAGATGATTTTGTTGTCGTTCTCTCTAGTTTGGTGAATGCTCAATTCTTTTGTCGATTTTTGCTCGCCGCTTTGGACCATCCGAGACTGATTCTTTATCGTATTAAGTGCTTGCAATCACTCCAGATATGTCGTGCTTGAGTTGTGACAAAGTCAATTGTCAACATGTCATAATGTTCTATTGATGCTAAGGCTAAAGCTTTTGTTGTGTTGATAGAGCTTGTCTTTCACCATCTACGACGAACATTTGCTATTTTTTCTTTGAATTGTATGGTTCCATTCATTGAATGAATTAATGAAATTACGTTTCAAAAAAAACAATCAGTTATCAAAAATTATTTTATTATATTTGTACTATAATTTAAATTGAATATTTGTTAATACCAAAATAATAATAACTTTGCATCGTGCTAATAATAACACGTGAAAATGACGATACTTTGCATTTGATTCAATTATAATTTTTATTGCAATTAATTATACCTTAAGTTTATATATTTCATATATCATAATATTAATAAATTTAAGTTTATATATTTCATTTATTACCTAAATCATAATATTAATAAATTTAAATATATATTTTCTACTTTACAATATCATGTCTAAAATAGACATTTAATCTTTTGAAAAACACTTTTTGACGGTAATGGTAAACACTACCAAACCTTTCAAAAGTACTTTTTCACGGCGTATTCTAAAAACAGTTTTCAGCCTTAATGGTAAACTAGCCCTTAGTATTCTTCATTACTACCAAAAATTGTAGATAGTAAAAAATTAGTTAAGTTATATAATATTTAAATAATTTAATATAATGATATATGAAATATAAATTAATCTAATTTTGCATATATATTTTAAATAATTAATATAAATAAAAATATTTTGATAATTTCCACAAAGTAAAAAATACCTAAATCCCAATTGATGCATTCAAAGTGGAAAGACATTTTTCCACCATATTTTTTACTACAAAAATCAAATGTTGTTCATTACTTGTACAATAAAAAAAACATTTTTAAGCTAAAAATGCTTTTCATCGCAATGCAGAATACACTGCTCAAAACCCAAAACCATCCTCATTCCCCGATTCTAACCCTTGTTCCTCCCAATAAGTATCGATTGATAGAACAAACAAACAAACGTGACTTTTCACCCTTTTTGGTCGGAATTTGCCGCCTAAATCCTTTAGCTTGTTGATATGTTGTTCATCCGTGTCTACTCTCCAAATGCCCTTTCCCTCCCTAGATTCTTAGTAGCAACAAATCACTATCTATAATTGGGTGGCTATTTTATTCAACCAAATATGATGCAAGCTGAACACCTTTAAACAACATTTGATTCATCTTTTTTTTCAACTCACTTATGTAAATTCCGAACTTCTATTCTATTATGAGATAAAATAAAATTATTTTAAGCTACTGCAAATTAAGATTTTATCTCTTTTAAAATAAAATTCTTAATTCAATTAGTAAACCTTTGATTAATTAATAGTATATAATCTGTAACAACAAGGTAAATTATACATATGACTACCAAACTATTTGTCAGATTTGATTGAGTCATCCAACTATGATAATCATCATTTAAAACTCTAAAATTGAGGACATTAGAAATTTTGATCCCTCATTGACAATATAGCATCTATAAGATGTTGACTTACTGGTACAATAAGTCATTCAACTTCTTTTAAAAAATATTAATTAAACCTTTCTAGATCTTTTGCACCAGATTTAACTTTTGAATTGACAATTTTGACCAATGAAATTTTTTGACTAACATTGACCATTAGAAACTAACGGCAACATTGACGTGGCTATTAATAGACACAATTTCAGCCAACAAATGCTGATGTGACAATCTGTGTCAACCAACAAAAGCTGACATGGCAATCCACATCAGCGTCGATGGTTGACGTGATAGCGTCACGTTAGCAAAAATAAAATTTCAAAAAAATAAAAATATTTTTTTAATTATTTTAGAAATAAGTACACAATTATAAAAGAACATAAAAAATTTAACATTTACAAAAAAATATTAAAAATTAATTAAAACCATAAATTTTTATAAAAAAATTTGATCGGTCATATACGAGATTGAAATATGATCTCTTTTTTTTGTAATATTGAAAAGTTCGAAACCTTTTTAATTGTATATAATAACTAGAATTATCCATAACCCCTCCCCAACCCTTAGATAAGAAGATAATGTGCTTCAGCGCGCAAGTGTCATGGGTTGCGCGTCGGTGCTCGCAACCATGACAAACTGGTGCGATCCATCGTGTTCGAGGGAGGTCATTTAGCCCAACCAAACTGGCCCAACCAAACTGGCCCGGTGATTGGAGAGATTAAAAGCCCATCTCAAGAGCCTGATAGAAATGGGAAGTGTTCTAGAAGATATAATTATGGAATCTTAGAGTTCTATTTGTATATAGCTGGTTATGTAAGCTTAGAGTTCTAATTGTATTCAGCTTTTAATTATAGCTATTGATATACTGTGAGACTCAACTATAAATAGAGACCTCTTTGCTCATTGTATATTCATTGAGTTATTAATAAGAATTTTGAGAGTATTCACTCAAACTTTTCTCTCAAGTGTTCTTGCTTTTGTTCATCTTTCAAGGCTCGTTCTTACTTCGTTCTTCTGCTGTTCTTCGTGAAAATCTTAAGGGAATTCTATTAAATCCTTTATTGTTGCGAGTGAAGTTGACTTGGGCGTTTTTGCTGCTGAATCTTTTTTTTTTGTTACAAGTTAGGCTGACTTAGGCGTTTTAAGCAGAGAAACTGCCTAAGGCCGCACGGATCGCGTGGGAAAACTCTAAGTCCGTGACAGTTGGTATCCGAGCTAAGGTTCGAAGCCACCGTTGAAAGATGTCAAAAGAAGTTGAGGGAATGGAGACCCGTGGGAGGGCTAGGAAAGCCAGTCGTTCAAGGGACATATTGTCAGCTTTAGAGGATCGCGTCGTCACTCTCGAGAGTTCAATGAGGGATATCAAGGAGAAGGTTGAAGATGTTGATGATAGGCTCCATGATGGACTGCAGTCCATGCAGGAGCAGCTTAAAGAGTATGTGACGGATAATATGAAACAGTTGACTGGTAGAGATGATGCCATTGAGGCTATGGTGGTGGCCTTGAAGGGAGAGATTGCGGAGCTCAAGGGTGAACTCACAATCTACAAGGTTGCCTTGGGCAATGGTGGGTTAGCGGCTGCCGCACCCAAGCCCAATATTGATGTTCCCAAGCCCAAAGAGTTTAAGGGAACAAGGTCCGCAAGAGATGTGGACAACTTTTTGTGGGGAATCGAGCAATACTTCTGTGCCAAAGGCATCACGGAGGATGTCACTAAGGTAACTACTACTGCGATGTACTTATCTGACGTTGCTTTGTTGTGGTGGCGTCGTAGGTCCACTGATGTGAGACGTGGTGGGTCTGAAATCGAAACATGGGAGGAGTTTCGATATGAGTTCAAAGCACAGTTTTACCCAGAGTATGCCGAGGATGAGGCTCGGGCAAGGTTGCGTCGGCTTGCGCAACAAGGCACTGTGAGGGAGTATGTACAGGAGTTTAGCGAGCTTATGCTCCAAATCTCAGATATGGGGGAGAAAGAGGCATTCTTTTCCTTTATGGACGGATTAAAACCGTGGGCGAAGCAAGAGTTGCAGCGCCGATGAGTTCAAGAACTCACCAAGGCTATGTTAGTAGCAGAATCACTTGCTGAATTTGGTGGGAGGAAAGACAATTCCAATTCTTCTAAACCCAGATTAAAGGGTAATAGTGGGGGAGATAAAGAAATGCCCACTAGGAACGGCAATGGTAAGAAACCTTGGGACAAGAGAAAGAGTGGGCCTATAAGGTGCTTCCACTGTGAGGGTCCACATATGATCAAGGACTGTCCAAAGAAGGCCGCTCTCAAGGCTATGGAAGCAAAGGGGGAGTCCGATGTGGAGGATAACAACCTTGGATCGATACTAGGGGGTGTCGAAGATAGAATGAGCCATGGTTTGATGTTTGTAGATATCATTGTGGCCGGCAGAAAATTGAATGCGCTAGTTGACACAAGCGCTTCTGATTTATTCATGTCTGAGGAGGCTGCTTGTAAACTGGGCCTCAAGATAGATAATGAATGGGGTCAGATCAAAACAGTGAACTCGGAAAGTATTCCAATAAAGGGGGTTGCAAAGGGAGTGGATCTTCAACTCGGCAATTGGTCAGGGAAGGTATCCATTAAGGTAATACCACTTGATGACTATGATTTTGTGGTGGGACTAAGCTTCATTGATCAGGTTAAAGCTCTTATTGCCCCTTCGAGCAATTACATGGTGATTTCAGATGCGAAACATCAATGCATGGTGAAAGTGACAAGGAAGAGAAGCTTTGAGGGAAAAACACTATCAGCAATTCAGTTTGCTAAAGGTGTACGGAGAAATGAAGTCTCATATTTAGCCACCTTGAAGATCGAAGAGACCGTTGAGTCTGTTAGTGAGACCCCGAAAGAAGTGGGACAATTGCTACAATCATTTCGAGATGTAATGCATGCTCAGTTGCCAAAAAGTTTGCCACCCAAGAGGGAGGTGGACCACAAAATCGAGTTAGTATCCAATATGGTGCCGCCAGCAAAGGCCCCCTATCGTATGTCTCCGCCAGAATTAGAAGAGTTGCGGAAACAATTGAAGGAACTTTTGGATGCAGGATTCATTAGACCATCTAAATCCCCATATGGTGCGCCAGTGTTGTTCCAAAAAAAACACGATGGGACCTTAAGAATGTGCATCGATTATCGAGCTCTAAACAAGATCACCGTGAAGAATAGGTATCCTATTCCTCTTATCGCAGATTTGTTCGATCAGCTTGGTAGTGCAAGATGGTTTACCAAGTTAGATTTGAGATCGGGGTATCATCAAGTTTGGATAGTCGAGGGGGACGAACCAAAGACAGCTTGTGTGACACGGTACGGTTCGTATGAGTTCCTTGTGATGCCTTTCGGACTCACGAATGCTCCAGCTACATTCTGCACCCTAATGAATAAGGTACTTCAACCCTTTCTTGATCGTTTTGTGGTTGTTTACCTTGACGATATTGTGGTCTATAGCAAGTCGCTTGAAGAGCACGTAAGACACTTGAGGGAGGTGTTCCAAACTTTAAGGGAAAATGAGCTGTTCGTCAATGAGGAGAAATGCTCATTTGCCCAACAAGAGGTGTCATTCTTAGGCCACATTGTGGGAGGCGGTAAGATCCGAATGGATAAAAATAAGATTCGAGCCATTTCAGAGTGGGAGCCTCCAACCAAGGTAACAGAGTTGAGATCTTTCCTTGGATTGGCAAATTACTATCGCCGCTTTGTCGAAGGCTACTCCAAAATTACCACTCCCTTGATGGACATGTTGAAGAAGGGGAAGGTATGGGATTGGAATCCAGAATGTGAGAAGGCCTTCAACCAATTGAAGCAAGAAATGATGAGAGAGCCCGTACTTGTCTTGCCGGATTTTACGAAGCCTTACGAGGTACGTATAGATGCATCAGATTATGCTATTGGGGGAGTACTGATGCAAGATGGACACCCAATTGCTTTCGAGAGTCGAAAGCTTAACGAGACGGAACGTAGATATACGGTCCAAGAGAAAGAGATGACTGCGATAGTACACTGCTTGCGCACATGGAGACATTATTTATTGGGTTCCAGGTTCGTGGTCCTTACCGACAATGTTGCCAATAGTTACTTTCTAACCCAGAAAAAGTTGTCTCCCAAGCAGGCTCGTTGGCAGGTTTTACTAGCAGAGTTTGATTTCACAATGGAATATAAACCAGGAAGTGCCAACAATGTTGCTGATGCACTTAGTCGAAAGATGGAATTCGCAGCAATCAGTCAACCTGATGGCTCTTTGTTGGAACGCATTCGAGAGGGATTGTCCCATGATCCTACGGCCAAAAATTTGATTGAGCTTGCCAAGGAGGGAAAAATAAGAAGATGTTGGCTTGATGGGGAGCTAGTATACACTCATGGACACCGCCTCTATGTGCCCCATTAGGGGAAACTCCGTAAGGAAATCATGAAGGAATGTCATGACTCGAAATGGGCAGGCCATCCAGGGATGCATCGCACTTTGGCCCTTTTGGAGGATCGCTATTATTGGCCTCACATGGGTGCTGATGTGGAAACCTATGTGAAAACTTGTCTAGTGTGCCAACAAAACAAGGTTGAGTTAAAGACTCCAGCCGGCTTGCTTCAACCCCTGCCAATCCCAGAAAGGCCATGGGAGAGTTTATCCATGGATTTTATTATTGGTTTGCCAAAGTTTGACGGGTTTGCTAGTATTCTTGTTGTGGTGGACAGGTTTTCAAAGTATGCGACTTTTATTCCGGCGACCAAAGAGTGCCCTGCTGAGGAAGCAGCTCGGTTATTCCTTAGACACGTGGTGAAATATTGGGGAGTGCCACTATCTATTATCAGCGATCGAGATGGTCGATTTACTGGTCGGTTCTGGACGGAGTTGTTCAAGTCAATGGGCTCAGATTTGAACTTCTCCACAAGCATGCATCCACAAACCGATGGGCAAACTGAACGAGTAAATGCACTGTTGGAGACGTATCTTCGGCACTATGTGAGTGCCACACAAAGGGATTGGCCAAAGTTGCTGGATGTGGCCCAATTTTCATATAACTTGCAGCGAAGTGGGGCCACGAATCAAAGTCCATTTGAAATAGTGACGGGTCAACAGCCACTCACACCCAACGCTGTTGTGACCCATTACACAGAACCAAATCCGGCAGCCTATAGATTCGCAAAAGATTGGCAAGAGAAGAATGACTTGGCTAGAGCTTGTTTACACAAGGCAAGTAAGCGTAGCAAGAAGTGGGCCGATCAGAACCGAAGGGATGTACAATTTCAAGTGGGTGACTCAGTCCTTGCTAAACTACACTTGATTTTACGATATACTGGTTTGCACAAGGGTCTTGTGCGAAGGTATGAAGGGCCGTTTAAAGTTGTGAAGAGAGTGGGCAAGGTGGCCTACAAGCTAGAGTTGCCACCAAAACTTAAAGTACACCCAGTCTTCCATGTAAGCATGCTTAAGCCGTTTCATGAGGATCAAGAAGATCCGAATCGAGGCAAGTCCGAACGAGCACCGATGGGGGTAAAAGTCTCGTATGATCGTGAAGTAGAAAACATTGAGGCAGATCGGGTAATTAGACGAAAGTACCACCGACCACAGCATGAGTACTTAGTTCGATGGAAGGGACTTCCTGATAGCGAAGCAAGTTGGGAACCTGCTGAGGCATTGTGGCAGTTCCAAGGGAAGATTGACCAGTTCCATAAGGAGGATGCGACGAGGGCGTCGCTAGAACAAGTGGGGGAGAATGTCATCGGTTGCGCGTCGGTGCTCGCAACCATGACAAACTGGTGCGATCCATCGTGTTCGAGGGAGGTCATTTAGCCCAACCAAACTGGCCCGGTGATTGGAGAGATTAAAAGCCCATCTCAAGAGCCTGATAGAAATGGGAAGTGTTCTAGAAGATATAATTATGGAATCTTAGAGTTCTATTTGTATATAGCTGGTTATGTAAGCTTAGAGTTCTAATTGTATTCAGCTTTTAATTATAGCTATTGATATACTGTGAGGCTCAACTATAAATAGAGACCTCTTTGCTTATTGTATATTCATTGAGTTATTAATAAGAATTTTGAGAGTATTCACTCAAACTTTTCTCTCAAGTGTTCTTGCTTTTGTTCATCTTTCAAGGCTCGTTCTTACTTCGTTCTTCTGCTGTTCTTCGTGAAAATCTTAAGGGAATTCTATTAAATCCTTTATTGTTGCGAGTGAAGTTGACTTGGGCGTTTTTGCTGCTGAATCTTTTTTTTTGTTACAAGTTAGGCTGACTTAGGCGTTTTAAGCAGAGAAACTGCCTAAGGCCGCACGGATCGTGTGGGAAAACTCTAAGTCCGTGACACAAGAACCCACGCCTTTCTATATTGACAACAATGTCTACACCAATCGAACTAAGACTGAATCAAAAAGTTTGAAACATTTAAACGTTAAAATATGGTTACATTTTATTTATCTACGAAGTGATGCTTATCAAAATGTTTATGTATATAATTATATTCTTTTCCATTTTTAGTTAAATGTTTATATATAATTCGACGAATGGGTGTTTAAATTCAAATAAATCTAGACAATCATTTGCCAAATTCATTGTGTACTTAATTTTTTTTTGATTTTTTTGGTGACATGGCACTATTACGTTAGCCATCGCTAACATAAATTGCCATGTCAGCATTTGTTGGTTGTCGTGGTGTCTATTAATAACCACATCAACTTTGCAGTTAGTTTTTTAATGACAACATTAGTCAAAATTATGAGTTTAAAGATTCAATTGAGTACATAATTGATTTCTTAGAAAAAGTTTGAGAACTTATTGATGACTAACATATGTAAGATGGTTAATATTTTATTTTGATATTACAAAATTTTCATAATTCGGTATGATTATATAATTTAATTTATTCATCAAAAATTTAAATTTAAAAGGTATAACTAAACTAGAATCCAAATTATCTTTTTAATTTTAATATAAAATAATGTAAAGTTTGTTTCTTAATTTCATAAAATTTTAATATTTATTTAAATATTATCTCAACATATTAGATTGATATGAAAGCCATATTAATTGCGTCATGCCAATATCATATTATTCAATTGTTGCTCCCTGACAATTACCTGACCAAATTTTTCGAGTGTTTATATTGATAATTTTAATAGTTGAGTGATTAATTTTAGATCTTTGGAGTAGTAAAAGGATTAATTATGTAATTTATTAATAAAATAATAAAAGAGTAACAAAACAAATTTTTATAACGAATACAAAATTGTGGATTCAATTTGATATAAAAGTATGTCGAAAATGAACCATTAATAATGAAAATGAAAATAAAATTAATAAAATAATCTTTGATAACCATAAAATCAAATTAAAATCTAGTTTAAAAACGAGTTTATGTCACAATAGAAAATTAAAATTTTAAAAATCAAGTCAATTTGTGATATTTATAACAACAAACTTTTCCCGAAAAGTACTTGTACTTTGTACGAGACAGATCCAGGCATTTCTGGCTTAACCAAACATCCTTCTCCACTATTTTTGTATCACGAATTACTTCGAGTGTCGGCTCGAACAATTATGAATCAAACACAGAACCAAAAATGATATATTACTTTTAGTAAGAAAGCAATTTTCTCTCAATAGAAATCAATAGAATTGTTATTGATAAATTCTCACTATTTTCGGGCAGAATAACAATATCTCAAAATTGTGTATTTTTAGCTTTACCAGTGTCATCTATTTATAAGAAGAGATATAAGAATCATGGTTGAATTAGTAGAATACAAATAATATTTATTTGATAGAAAAACTAGTCTTTTAATTTAACTAGGAGAAGGGGGCGGCACACTCTAGTTAAATATACTAGTGTTGTTGCCTCTCATGTGTATTATGAAGGGTTTTTTAGTCTCTCCTGCATTAGGTCCGATTATATGTGTTTCCTAGACTTTTAACTCAACACTTTATAATTTAATCAAACTCAATACATGTTTTTTCTATTTCCCAAAATAAATATTATTTATTAATTTAATTTAATTAGATAAATTAAATAATTTTCTCAACCCAATTCTAATTCTATTAAAATCATATCAACTTTACCGTAAAAAAATCTATGAGAAAATATATTTAATTTTCATGTTCAATGGATTCATGATGACCAATTAATTTTATTTTATTTTCGAGCTTTAATTATTTGATTAAATAATAATTCAAAAAACTTAAATTAATTTTCAGGTTATTTCCATACTTAGTGAGAAATCACATTTATTTCCAAATGTGATTCATTTCACGAACTTTATTATTTCCATTCATTCTTGTTCATTATTTGATTCTATATACAATTCATTTTTTGTTCCCATTACAAGCTAGCAGAGGGATAGATTGGACATATATAATTAGAGCTCAAATAATTTATAATTAAGTTTCAGTTTTTCGCCTATTAATTATAAACACATTTAGCCACGAAATCATTCTACTATAGTATCATGACCGAGCTCTCACTAATTATATATTATTACGAAAGCTATTCAGTCAGTGTTCATCCAATGACCTTGCCATAAGTGTGTTACCCTCATAGGATATCTTTAATCTATTTGAGATAAATTTGTTCTCCCAATGTGATCATATTTTATCTCGTGGTAACCATTACATCTCCCTTCATGAAAAGTCAATTACTATCAAGTAGTAATTAAGTCATTTATTTCAAAGACAAATGATCGGTGGTCAAGTTTATTTTTCATCTATCATGTAATGTCAATGAGAAGATATTATTTACTCATATCTTGGGCTATGAGTTAACTATTGTGAATGATGCTATATACTGCAAAAGTCATATACTTAATGCACCAGCTTTCGATTCCTT
This sequence comes from Gossypium hirsutum, assembly GCF_007990345.1. NCBI lineage: Eukaryota > Viridiplantae > Streptophyta > Magnoliopsida > Malvales > Malvaceae > Gossypium > Gossypium hirsutum. The sequence goes on along the minus strand of NC_053445.1, from coordinate 40,205,549 downwards.
ATTTATTTGAATTCAAGCTTTTATTTACATCAAAGTGTATGAGTCACACATATGTAGTCCATGAAGCACTCAATATTAAGGTATGCTACACTATGAACGTCACAATTGAATAAATTCATAAACAAATTCAGGATATATTCTATTTTGGTCTTATCCGATGTATTGTCAGACCAGTCAGTTACATCTATATCTTTATCTTTTGGTAGTCATCCGTTCCGATGCTCAAGATAAGTATCTCACCAATTGGACTTGAAAGACGACATATCAATTTTTAAATTGGTTTGCTCATTTTCGATTAGACTAAGGATATGTTTAGGTTCATCTACTAATATAAGATATCTTTCTATATTACGGCTTGACCACGTAATGCCGCTTAGTATTAGTTAAACATTAGATAACCAGTGAACCAATATTTTTTTCCATTTTGCTTTGCGTGCAAAAATCATTGAGGACAATATAAAAAGGAATGTGATTTACGGATAATTTTATTAAACCAATTTGTTTGAAAAAATACAAGTATGCAAAATGAACATACTACCTTAGGGCACCGGATCTAACAAGATGGAGAGACCACCCTAATCTCAATTATGGAGCGAAACTCTCGTACAAACAATCGTACCAACCGAGATCTCCTCCTCGATAGGCTCAAGCTTCAGGTCTGTCTCTAGAAGACATTGTGAATAAACTTGTAGCTGGTTCTCTTAAATTTCAGCAGGACAAGAAAAGAAAGCGACAATTCAAAACCTAGAAAGCCAAATAAGCAAACTTTTCATATAGGTCGGTAGGTTGGAGTCCAAGGGAAATTGTCGTCCTAAACAGAACCAAACCCTAGACAAAATGTGAGCGCAATGACTCTACGAAGCGGAACAGTCTTGGAACCCCTTCCAAGCACGAGTCATGGGCACAACGCTGGATGAGAAAAGAAGAAAAATGAAGCAACAGTCGAGACAGAATCGGGAGCCCAGAAAATGGCTACAATACCATATCCTTTTCCTGGAAGATTGGCAAAAGATAAAAAAGAAGGAAGAATATCCTTAAAACGTTATGGAAAATTGAGGTATATATACCCCTGTTCGATAATATCAAGCAAATTTCTCATTATTTGCACAAGCAAAAGGAAATTAGTTGGTAATGAAAGACTAAATAAATTGAGATTAGATTAAAGAGTTGAAGAAGAATTTGGGTTTTATATATTTTTTAATATGCGCATGCGGGAGAGGCGTCCTGTACTTAGAATTTAGATTTCAATTCTCTTCTCTTTCTTTTGCTCGCGCAATATTAAGCCTTCCCTTTTAATCTTTTCTTTCTTTTATTTTTAATTATTTTATAATACCCTCATTTGAATGCGTTTATTTTCTTGAGTAGCTAAATTTTGGTGGATCCGCAATTTGGGAGAGAGCTATGTGATTCAAAATCGTACTTAAAAACTTTCATTTGGTATTTGTTGTTTATTCGGTTTAGGAGATAGACACTTTCATTTCATATTGTTGTATTGACATCAAGTCAAAAAGACCTTGTTGATTCGGTGTTGATATTCGTGCAGTTGGAAGTACCGAATCGATCGTTTGTCGTATTCAATTTACTGAAGAACACATTGGCGTGTCCAATTAAGTAGTTGGTTGAATCCATCAAGGGAAATAGCAATCAATCTAAACAACCTATTCGGTTGAGATCGTTGGTTCGAGTTGGACCCTTCTAGTTCACAAGGCTACCAGAGAGCTAAATCGTGGATGCGTGTTTCGTGGTTGTTCGTTCGGTAAGGATAGTTGTTGGACATTCACGCAATTAATTTACACACAAAACGTTTGGTGATTTGAGGCGTCCTCAATCACTATAATTGACTTGTCAATTAAAGGAGAAGACTTATTATCAAGGATCGGTTCGAATATTCGAGCTCGAAGCTAGAATTTCTTCATATTGGTTTATTTAATTTAATTTAATTTAATTTCTGTCTTTTTTCATTGTTATTTTTATTTCAATTATTTTTACCATTTTAACTTTTATCAAATTTAAATCCCTTTTTTTTTTTGCACAGGTTGTCACATGTAGTTGACTCTAAACGCTAATTTTAAATATTTCAATCTCTGAGGGATCGACCTTACTCCCTATATTTATTTATTTACTATTTAGGCATAGGAATATTATTTTTGATGATTCAACACTATCAAACTTATTAAGTAAAATGTTATATATTTATATGAATATCATAAGCTTTGTAATTACTGATTAGAAATATATATTTATATTAAAAATTAACTTAGTTAACAATTATATATTTTTAAAAATATTACACCTAATTAATTTATAAAATTTTATTTTAAAATATTATAATATTCATATTCTAAATAATTCGTGTATGAATACATAAAAAAATTAAATAGAGAAATATCACATATTTTTTTATATTTTTATATTTTAAATTTTTATTTAGTTTTTGTATTGATTATAATCTAAAATATACAAAAACATAAATTCAAAAAAGAGAAAACCAATTTTTTTTATCATACTACTAAATTGACATCTAAATCTAAATATAATATAATATAATATAATATAATTAATTATGATTTAAATATTCTCGCTTTGACGTGATTCATAATTTCTATTAATAATATAATATATTTACAAGATATGGAGTTCTTGATAAAAGGAGAAATAAATATAATATGTTTTTTATATCAAACAAAACTTGGCATCATAATTTTGTATTATAGATAATTATGTTAATGTTAACTTATTTAAGTTTTAATTTGAATAAAATTCTAAGCATAATATAAAAAAATATTAGAATTATATATCAATTTAAATTTAGTTTTATAAATAATATCAAATAGTTAGGTATCCAATTATCAAATCATATTTGGGAATGATGAGCTTATTCTTTATGTTAATTTTTTTATTATTTTTATTTAAATTATTTCAAGAAACTAAAATTCAAGCGGGGATGTTGATGGAAACTGTGATGAAAGGAAAGAAAAACAAAAAAGTTTTGATTGGTAAAACGAGGATTTTGATTGCTCATTGCCTTTTACATTGTTTTAATTTTATTTAAAATTTTAAGCGGAAAAAATGTTAAGGTGGCAGGTCCAGTCAACAATTTCTTTAATGGAAGTGATTAATTTAGCAAAAAAAAAAATTAAGGGACAAATAGAAATGAAATTATTTTAGAGTGGCAGGATAGTTTACCCAATATTTTATTAACAATGTTTTCATAATCAATATAATAGTTATTATCACTTAATTAAACTTTGGGTCCATATTAAACTGCACTTATCATTTTAGATTAATTATTACTAAATTAGTGTCACAATTAGATACCAATGAAAACTAATATATGCATTAACAAGACGAAAAATCATATTTTAGCATTACTTGATAGGTTGTTTCTATCACCAAAATAAGAATTATTTTTATTACTATTTGAGATGTTTAATTATTATTATTGATATCCGATAGTTTTACTATTATTTAATTTTTTGTAAAATATTATGTCAAAATTTAATATTGCAATAATGATTATTTGTAGGTAAAATTTTAACTCATATTCAAATGACAAATTTTATCTATTTACTTTTAACATTTAACAAATTGTTGCGCATTTTTTTATACTTTTCTCTAAATTATTTTTATAATTAATACTTCTATTATAAATTAGACTAATCCTCATTTAATTAACAAATAAATATTTTTAAAAATTATAAAATATTATTTAATGACTTTTTTTAAAAAAAAAACACGTAAGGGAACTAATGATTTAATAAAATTGCGTAGCTACCATACGTAAATGAGTCAATGGAAAGGAAAACATTTTTCTAACGTAATTGGGGAAAGAAAAAAGAATATTTCTTAAAGCTCCCAACCTAAAATTTGGAAACTAAATTTGACACATTGTGATGTATCCTCTTTTGATCTCATAAAAAAGATACAAATATACTCTAGTGTTGACTACAACTTTGGTTATATCTGCAGCAGCAGAAGGGCAAATATAGTGCTCTTTCCTACAACCTTAGGGGAAAACATTTTTAAGGGTAAACCATAATACTGTGATATAACAAGAACTTGCAGCTATTTCAGTTTTTGTGAATTTGATTTCCCCTTCCTACAATGACTGAAACATATGGAATGTATAAGTTAGATTCCAGCTAGATATAAGTTCGGAAAATGACCTTATAGATCCCGATCCCGAGGGCCATCAAATGACTGCGTCTTTCTCAGATTCCAATGGAGGCCGTCATGGATACTGCGTAAAAAGTCATTAGTAGAATCAACTTGACAAGCTGTAGGCACAGGCCAAGGTGCCATGCTGCACAGAAGAGCATCCCCAGCAGCCAACAGTTTCCTGTCCTTTCCATCGAATGATGCCCAAGCCGGACTTCTGCTATTGAACGGCACCATAATCCGGACTGTTACATGCTCAGGCAATATCAGGGGTCGAAAGGATAATGAATGAGGACAGATTGGTGTGAACAAGATACCAGGGACCTGCAATTATAAGAACATACACCAGCAATAGATTTTTCAGTTATATGAGCACATGAAACTAAACAGAGAAACAAATGGCATCAAAACAATTATGACCCACAACAAAATCCCATGTCGTATGTCACCAAGAAAATCAAAACAAGTAAAAAAATAGTTATTATAATAAATAATAAACCGATTGATTTCTTTCATCCTCGCAATGATACTACCATCTCAAAAGATAGATTCCACAAAATCCCAGCCTAGTGCTAATTTTATCCATAGATGCACAGCATGAGATCATACTTTATGGCTTAGCCAAGTAGAACCAGAATTGAGTACAGCATATGGAATTTTCCTTGTCATCTCCATCTCAAACATCTTTTCTATTTTGCTTCCTGCTTCTATATCTTCCAAAAACTGTCGAAGTTCCAAACTTCTTAGTATTTCCAGGCATTCAATAGAAAATCATACCATATGTTTCATTTCCTGGGCATCTAACTTGGTTGAATACCGATAATCTGCATCATCAATTATTGATGAAGGACAAAACTTGCCAATTAAGACTCAAAAATGCTTCTTTAATTTGTTAATCTTGCAGTTAAAATGGGTCCTTAACTAGGCAATTTTATGTACCCCAGCTCTTGGCCTAAGGGCAACTGGGTGCTCACCCCAAAACCCACTTCGTGGGTTCAAATCACAGGGGCAGCCCTGTTGGTAGTGTGTGAGCTGGTAGTGATTTACTCCTGCCAAGGGTGTGTGACTCAATTGTAAATGTACCAAAAAGAAAAACTTCTATGCGGTGGAACATCTGGAAATCTTGAAATGATAATTATACCATGATGCATAACCAGATTTAAAGCACATTTGCACCTTAATCTTATACTTGACATGCATCATTGCATAATACAAAATTGACTCCATTATACAATCCTATTTGTCATAAGAGAAGTTCATGAGGATGCTTCCCCTCCCAATGTGCTATTGGGCATGTACAAATAAATTACCAGCGAGATCAAGATTATGAGTTCCACAACATAAACAAACATTATAGTTTTGAGAACATGATAAATATTTTTTTATCGCTGATGTTAACATTTTCTTACTATACTACCTTTAAAGAATACTTTGACACTGTTCTTGTGGGCGGACCTTATTTAAAGTTGAATTTCATCTCTACCCCAAAGGTTCAATCTTGAGACTTGAACATCAGATGTTCAGAATGGTCGGAGCAAACCAGAGGGAGGAGGAGAGAGTTTATGAAACAAGTAAGGGCCGACCCGATTTATGGAATAGAGGACCTAATAGTTGTTTGTTTCAGTATGAAATAAATACCCTAGCCATAAGGCCTAGAGAGAATATACCCATATAAATATTTCCTTCAACTGATTTGTTTAGCCTAATGCTTTCATTGTATATTATTAGCTCATTAGAGCTTAAACTAAAGTTTACAATAACTGTTCACCTGAGACATTGTTTCAAAAACGAGCAGCGTTGACTACTTGGAAAAATATTACTACCATAAATCTCCTCTTTTGTTTGAATATAATTAGCCTTTTATCAAATTTCTGACATAATACATACTTTAAAGCATGATATTTTCAAATTTAATGGCAGCTATGATGATATCAGAATGTACCTGTGGGTGGACCATTGATCCTCCAGCTGCCAATGAATATGCAGTGCTACCAGATGTAGTTGATAAAATTAAACCATCCCCTTGCACACATGTAACAAAGGAATTGTCGCAATAGCATTCCAGGTTCGTGAGGTATGATGATATTCCACGGTCAATTGTAACCTCATTTAGAACAAGAAAAGGTTCTTCTGTTTCGTACTCATTTTTAGCAGCATCTCTAACAACACGGCATAGCAAGCGGTGCCGTAACGTTATACTGATGGGTCCCCTCAAGACCGAATCAAGGCAATCTTTGAAATGTTCACTATCTAGAGCAAGTCAAAGAATTTTCTTTTTAGTTCCAATACATGAGTTAACAAGCACTCTTAATTAAAATCAAAGAACAATGTTTGAATGACCATGGTACATCATCAACTCATTCATCTTAAAGAAATACTTCAAAAAGATTTAAGGATACGAAAAGGAGTCATAAAGCCCAAAGAACCTAATGAAAATGGAACAATTGGAGGAACAGGTCCCTTGAACATTGATGCTGCCTGCAAATAACAATTAGATGATTAATGATGCTAAGCATGAAATTACAAGAAATCCAAAATAAAATATAAAACAACAGACATGCTGGCTCAGAAGAAAATTAGATGGCAAAACGTCTAGTAGCATTTGATAAGTTTTGAATTTCATAAAAGCATCCAAAACTAAACTAAACAAGTAACTAGTTATAACTTCATAAAAAAATTGTAAAAAATTCTTAAAAGTTTACTTTCAATAGCACGAATGCATATGCTTCTCAAAACCATCTCTTCCCATTCTTTCATTAGGCTCCAAGGACATTGCCCATTAGGATGGTAACACACATTTTTTACGAACTTTATAACCCTCTGTAGAATATAGTAGAAAAAAAAAACTAAATGTAAAAGTCATTTGTTCTAACACAAATTGTGCACTGCATGGACCAAAGTGAGAATTTCATATTCTCGAAGGTTTTCATTTTGTTTAAAAAACATGGGCTAAATCAAACTGAAAGTACATACCCATAGAACGGTTCCATCGCCACCAAGAGTTATCACCAGATCAACTTTCATGTGTAGGTGTGAAATTTCACTGTCTAAAGAGCAAAGTATTAAACTTTTAAACAAGAAATCAGAATAATATCCAGAAGGAATAATAACTACATGGCAATATAAATCAACCTAATTTAATTAACTGAACCATAGGTTGGAAATATGAACTGAATTATTATTATTATTATTATTATTATTAACCAATCTAATTTAATTACTTGGGAACTAGAGGAGCTGAAATCAAATTCAGTTCTTACAAACTTTACCCAACTAATGTTACAAGTTACATAAATGAAAGTGACAGACCATGAGGAAAGGAAATTATAACCATAAAAGGAAATATGGTCCATGTCTAAAAGCTTTAAGCATAATTGTAAGTTCTAATAAAATATGACCTAAATACTGCAATAAGTCCTCTTTCCAGCTTCAACATTTCACATAGAAAATTTTTAACTTAATTCTTTTTTTCTTATTCTTTTTAAGGTATGGACTTCAATTCTCAATAATACTTTAAAGGGTACTCACTAAAGTGCATGTTCCTCGTAGAATGGTCTTGATCATTTATCTTCGATCTTATGTTAATATGACCCATAAATCATTAGTAGTGGAAACCGTATACACAAATATAACACAAAAACTCTTTCTTTTTTTCGAAGAATCAATGTAAAAAGTAAAAACCCTTACACAGCCAAATAATTTTGATTAATTCGGTTTATTAACTTCAATGGGGAAAACTATATTAGTTAATAAATTAGGTTACAGACTGCATAACTAAAGCAATAGGGCAAAAATAGAAAATGAGAATAGCAAGCATTCAAAGCATCATAGAGAAATAAAAAAACATAATTATATTGCGGAGACAACACAAGAGGCAAAACAAAATTTAACTTTTTCTTCTCACCATCTTTCCATGTTTGTACATAGCTGAAGTTGGATGACTCTGCTAGAAGTTCAACCTTCACACGTGGTTCAACATAAACATTTAACTTTTTCCTCTCTCTCAACCATCTGGAATAAGGATGAAGAATGAGATGGACAAAAAAGAATATGCAATAGAACAGAATGTAATGGCTGCTTTAAGTCATGCTGACATGCCAAGCATAGATATAATAGCCAGCTAGTACACGTCAAAGAAGTTAATGCAAACCCACAGAACTAAAAATAAACAACAGTTTCTTATCCAAAAGAAAAAAAGAAAATTACAAACGATTAAAGCAAAGTCGACAGGCCCTCCTAAGAATATACTAAGGACAATACCCAGTTATCCATCCTAAGAAATAATAAGTTCAATACTCAGTTATCCGAAACTTTATCCTAAAGCAATTCATATCACATTCACCTCAACCTCAACCTCAACCTCAACCTCAACCAGACCGTAGACCATCTTCTGTCCAGAACTAGGAAATCCTTAAGTGCATTGAGAAAAATACTTAGCACCTTTAATATGAAAATTATAAGCAAAAATTTCTTCATAAAAAACATTTGTTCAACCAAGGTGGTCAAGGGACTGTGCAATCTAGCAAAATTGCCATGCAACCTAGAGACCATGTGCATTGACTGAGGCATGCATCCTTAAAGGAAAAAGGATTCACAAAAAAGGCACACCAAGTCAAGGCCCCTTTGTTTTCTCCATTTCTACTCTATTGGTTGAATTTTTAACTGAAAAAGGAGGACAATGTGTCATTTTCAATAACAAGAATAGATGATATTCTTTATAAACAATTTCTTTGTTGGATATGGAACCTAGAGTTTGAACAAATAGATTTCTTGAATAGAGTTGAAAGCAGTTTCAGCAAGCATAATGTAACCTGAAACAAACTTTTCAAGAAACTAAAGCTTTTTAAGCTTTGAAGGATTTTAAATAGATTTGATTTATGAGCACATAAACATATAACCAATGTTGCAACGCATGTGCTAAGAGCACATAAACATATGACCAATGTTGCAATGGAGTAGCCTAGGCACACCTATGCAGATTAAAAAAGCACCTCAAAACCTTTCAGGCAAGGATAACATTATTTAAGAAATACTAACAATAAACCAGAGGACATGGATGAGTCTCTCCAGGAAAGGCACAGAGAAGTGGGATGACATGGTGCTTTAGAAGCTACTTTTACCACAACCAAAAAGGATGTCAAATTTTTTTGGATACTTAATGGTAAAGCAAGAGAAGAACATGCATTGTTTTGAATGTGTTGAAAATTTTTGCCAAATTTGGTTAAGGTAAAAGACTAAAAAAGCACGTTTCATGAAAGCTTGCATTGAGAATTTCAACATCCGCACCTGACCATTTGTACACAAAGAATCCGAACAGAAACCGAATTTGGTTTTGTCAAAATAAGCACAGTCTGCGGGTCAGATTCCCACTTCAGAGAAATCTGGAAAGAAACAAGGATTTACTACATGACAGATAGAAGGCACAATAATGAACATTATCTAAATCATATTATTAAAATAGAAAATATAATGGGAGAAAAGCTTATTTCAGTGCAAGATAGAAATTAAATTACCTACAAACTCGCAGCAAACAAAAGCTTCCTAACAGGATAGAGGAAGCAATACCTGTTTACTACTGCGTTCTGCCGTTGTAATATTCCCTCTTTCAAAAGAGACAATGTCATGTTTGTGCTGATCACCATTCTCACCATTGCACCACCATGAAAGTTTAAAAGATGCCTGTTGTACAAAGCATAGTTTTCAATTGTGGTCTGAGCATTTATTAGTAAGAGTTTCACAATCAGTGAACTGAATAATGTTTCAAAAGAGATGATGTCTTGTTTCCTTGTTAGATTCAGTATTATGTATTTCTTTACCCATGGGCAATAGCTATAGGTGCCTCAAATTAGTTTTAAGAAAATGCATATTTGTCATGGGAAGAAATATATAAAAGCTGACTCCTAAAACTATTAAAAAGCATGAAAGAAAAGCTTTCCAAAATTTTGTGCAAACCAAACAAATAACAAAACAATCACCAATAAACTGTACAGTTTTAAGCAAAAAGTCAAAACACACAGATGCTAAGTGAACAAGGGAATGAATTATATAATAAGCGAGAAGGTACTCATTCAAAGTAGAAGGTTAACAAGAAACCAGTACCTTTCTCATAATCTTATTACGATCTGCATTGGAATTTGAATCTGATTCTCTGTCACGAAGAACCTCATGCGACCAAATCCCATGCTTCATGCAGCCTGTCTCAGAATGCTCATTTGATTCATTCTGCAGCATTGATTGGTTGTCGGAGTTTTTTACCCTCTCGCAATCAAGATCACCATTTTTCTCTGCAGAGAACTGCTCTGCCATGCGAGCTAGTAAATTTTAAAGAAGGAAAAGCATTTATGTGAGACTTCAAAGCAAATAGAGAGGTAAATACAATACAAGAGCACTAGTATAAGACAGAACCATAATCATAGCTATGAAGTACACTAACTTAAAATTTAGAGCTCTTCAGAAAAAGTAATAACATAGAAAATTAGAGAAATACGAAGAATGCAATTAATTCAAGAGCATAAAATGAGGATGATGTTAGTGATTCATAGAGATACAGGAGCCTAAACGAATCTGCTTTCCATAAATTTACGAACTTCTCAGGATTAAGTCAGGGCTTCTAAAACCATACTCCTACAACTCTAATTATGGCTATAAAGCAAGCAATAATCAAGAGTGGAAACCTAAATCTCCAGCCCCCCTTTTCCTGAATGTTGAAAGAGAAGAGTACTGTGATGAGGACAACATCTAAGGTCTGCTAAGTTGTTAACTAAATTTTTCTCAGATAAGCTTTCACATTTGCCTAAGGCATAAGGAGATCAATCTCAACTCCAAACAAATAGGCTTCCTACAATTTTAAGAACTTCCCTGGTTTAAGTCAGGACTTCTATAGCCATACGTTGAAAACTCATAAGTACAGCTATAAAGCAATCAGTAATACAGAATGCAAACCTAAATCTCACCCTTCTTTTCTTGAATGTTGCCACAGAAGAATATTGTTACAAGTACTTGAACAATTATTACATGGGCAAACGATGAAAATAGTTGCAAAGGTGGCACTCAAGCATTTTGAATGCTGGATGCATCAAACAAAGAAACTAGAAGATACAATCCTTGAAACAAAATTACTCAGAAAAAAGCAACTTACTAATCTCTTGTATTTTTAAGATTAAACATGAATTTGTGTGGATAAATAATGCAACTCATAAGACATAAGAAACAGAAAAATCTGTTCTGATGAATGGGAAACCTTCTGTAGCTCTCAAACCCAACCAAGTGTGTTAAAGTAACTAGAACATCCAATTCATACAAACACATCGATTATTTTCAATGAACCCCCTAACAGACCAATTTGAGAATATAAAAAATGGTTGATGACAGTTTCTATGCAAGTGAATGAGACCACTTAAAGTATACAACTTAAATGCTTATACATATGCTAAGGCATCCTATAAAGCTAATATAGAAGTGAAACTCCATGGAGGTATTACCAACCTAATTTAAGAATTATTGCAGGCAAGTGTAAGTGCATAGTTTACACCTATTTGCTTCATTTGACGAGTATATCCAGAACACCTCACCCATTGCAAAGAGATAAAAGGTACAAAAACCATCCTTTTACTTGGCTTCCGTTTCAAAGGAAACATTTCTTAAAACCCAAAACATCTTCTTTCCTTATAACCACTTATGCACCTCAAATGAAGCTAATTGTACCAACAAGCTTGCATACGCATCAAACAAAACCTTTACCCTTACAATACCACAACCCTTGCAGCTGAATTAACTTTAACAAGGTTTGTTGCTTTGACAGCTTTTTTCAGGATGTTGTCAAGTTTTTATGATAACTAATTCCAACCAATGAAATACATTAAATTCTTTTAGATAGGCTGCGAAGATTCTTTAATGGAAGTAAAATGTGACTGATAGTACTTAGAAAGTTAAGCAAGTACCTTCTGCTATTCTCTTATTTTGTTCTTTCCCAACCTCCCAGAAGAAAAGACATGGAAGCATAATTCTTAACATGTCCATTGCATTATCTAGAGAAGATCGAATCCACCAATGTCGTAGCATTTCACAGTTATTGTTGCCTGATACTGGAATAGCCAGAATCAAAAGAAAAACAAAAAGAAAGGAAAACGAAGGTCTAAATATTCAGAGTGATGAAAATATTAATTACAATATTTTTCAAAATTAAGGCTATACAAAATCTCTCCATTTTATTTAGTAAACTCAATAAGAAACCCAAATGAAGTTCTGAAATATATTCACGTCAATCCAGAATATCTCTAGGACCTCATGCTCCACTAAATTGAACTAGGAAACTTGAGAGACAACGGTTGAGAAATCAATGGGGCTGCCTAAGCATGTTCTAACCAGTATCAGTATCATCATTTAGGTGTGAAGGATGAAAGCCGAGATTAGCAAAATATTTGATAGAATAAGGATCTCCTTGGCTGGAGTGGCAGCAAAAATTACTGTCAAATTAGAGCTATTGGAGAATTTCTGTTGTACTAAAATCATTTAAAATAACTAATAACATAAAACATAATTTGTCTATAAGAACTTTGTATTAAATTTCTCTACCAGCTTCACAGAGTAACTCTTTTAGAATTCTAAAGCTGAAGCTTCAGCTTTTAGTCTCCATAAACGCATTCTAAACATTTAAAATACCTAAAAGTTGTTTTTCAAACCCTTGTTTTGCCTAGCTAAACATCATGGACTGGAAATGTTGCTCAAGAAGTTGGACCAAACTGGCAGTCCAAATTAAATGTCAAACAAAGATCCATCCAAAAAAAAGGGATGATGTGAGGAAAGGTTAAGAGAGAGGAAGTGGCATAATGTTCAGAAAATACCCAGAATGACTCAGGTATAACCAGTGTAGATGGTGGAGTATCTAATCTATCTAAAGTAAACAGCCTTTCAACACATGATATTTCTTGCCAGTGCTTCAAACGAATGGGTGATAATGGTACTAGAATACCAAATATAATAATGCTATTAAAAAAGCCCTTCGAACCATTATGAAAAACATATCAACCTCAGTGAGACCACATATAAGAAAACAAGCCAGCAGACCTCCTCTATTGCTGACCATAATTTCAGAATTTCAGTTTCCAGAAAGTTAGTTTGTAATTATATGGTTCTCTAAGACTACTGTTACAATTTTTTCCGCCTCCGAAGGGCTAACATGCAACTTATCCCTGAAGAATTAAAGATAGAAAAAAGATCACGCTTTTGCAAAAGAAGACAAGGCCTAACATGCTTTGCTTGGAACCTTTGAGAAGTTCTTTAAATTACATGGTCTAAATGGAGTAAGGCATTCTGCAACTAAAAAACTTTAATTCCAATGTAATATAAATTAGAGACCATCTTAAAAGATGTTCAGTAGGTTAATCCTTGGAATTTTAGTACAAGGAAGCCTCCTCCTGAAACAATGTCAAAGGATTTCCATGGAGCAACAAACAAGTTAATGGTAATATCAACTTGCTTGCCATAGCTAAATGACCAGTAACATCTCATGGCATAGAATCTAAATTGCAGAACACCTACTAAACCGTATAAATCATCTAGCATCATAGCATAACCCTCAAGATACTAAATAGTAAGGAGTATTAATTGGATTTGTAGCTTATATAACCCAAAGCTATGAGAGTTGAGAAACTCTAACATGAATATCACTTAGTTAGTTTGATTTAGGAAAAAATAAATAAAGCATTTGAAATAAAAGTGGAGAGAATTCTGCCGCAAAAAAATCCTAAAATATCAGTTTCAATTAAGTAACAAGACTTCTGCCACCAAAGTGAACAACCATCAAATTATGCCAGGAGATAGTACTAAAATGGTTATGAAATATATGCTCAATACTTAAGTACATCACATGTTTTTAGTTCTTAGACTTGAATTTACATAACTATATCTCGAGCTAACTTGAAAGATGCTTTACATTTAAAACATTCAACATTAAAATACTAAGAATATATTCATATAGTTTACAGCATAAAAATCATAAAGAATAGATATAGCATTCCAAATGTGATTCTTTTACCTATACTGTGCAGGGAAACTTTTAAGAAGAAATAAAGTGAGATGCATAACAGCTGGCGAAATGTTCTGCTATGAGTAAATACGTATGACTAGATAAAAACAAATTGTCTATTAGGAGGAAGACCAATGAAATGTAAAGATTCAAAACGGGCATGTGAAATTGGATATGCACCATTCAGGTAAGCCATTGACAAGATCAGCAATATCTTTTGACCAGGCTAGATTAGGTTATAGGATTAAAGCAAATAGCGAGCAAAAGAATCCTAACATGTAGCTTTTGTCAAGTCAAGTCCAAGCCTTTGTTTTCCTTATTGTAGAGTAATTCGCATCACCAAAAAAATCATCTATGAATACCTAGATCAGCAATATCTTTTGACCAGGCTAGATTAGGTTATAGGATTAAATCAAATAGCGAGCAAAAGAATCCTAATATGCAGCTTTTGTCAAGTCAAGTCCAAGCCTTTGTTTTCCTTATTGTACAGTAATTCGCATCACCAAAAAAATCATCTATGAATACCTAGCTATGAAACAAATATTATGTGTCCAAAAGGACAGAAACGCAAATGACAGAACAGCCATGTAGTGTAATCTTAATAACCTTTTTGCTCCATCTGAATATTCCTGGTTCTCTCCAGCTCATATCTCCATTTCCATTCAGCAGCCTCAGCTTGTGCAGAAGCCTTTCCTTCAGCAGCTCGTCTTAATGCCTTCGCAACAGCTAGTAATGTGTTCCAAAATAATAAGAATCAAGGAGGAGTAATCAATATATACTTCAATTAGAAGACATAAATGCTGTTAAGAATGGAAGAAACAAACTTCTCAAAGCTTCTGAGAACTCTATAAGATGTTCATCCATTCCTGCAACAGGAGTTTGTTGAAGAAGTTCTTCCACTGCCTTCTCGGAATGGAAAATAGAAAGTGAATCAACACAACCATTCTCTGGCTTTGAGCACGAAACACTTGCCTCCTCATGTCCAAAGGAATCCTGTTCAAATTTGATATACATGACATCAATTCCAACCAGATAACAATATAAGCCTTTCTAATTTATATAAACCATTGATCCGTGTAATTGATGACGATTATCGAGACTGTACCTCATGGTGATGGTAGCATAGGCTAAACCATGTTAACTAACACAAAGAACCTATTGACTACACATGTTAACACACACACAGAACATTCATAAATGACTTAATTGCACCAAATTCGATAAAGCCATGGTTGATTATTACTTTTGTCACTTGATCAAAAAAGCATTTGGAACCTAGATTAACTAATGCATTTTAAAGGTTGAAAATCATTAGTTGTTTCATCCGATCTCATCTTTCACTTTTTTGCGTAATCCTTCCCCTTTCAACACATCATAAATTTTGCAGTTACAGACTGCCCAAAAATATTTTTTAAAGAAAAAAAAATACCACCATTAACAAATTTAACAAAACAACGCACAATGATCATCAGTAATTCTTCCACGTGCCTTCTTATATGAAAATTAGAATAGCTCCAGAGTAAACTTTGGCCGATTCTTCCATAAATAAGGAGATCGCCAATAGGATGCTAGAAATTTCTAAAAGTAGACTTGTCAATGTGCAGAAACATCACCAATGAGAAAAGTTAATGAACCCGACAAAAGAGACTAAAATCCGACAAAAGAGAACGGGAGAGAGAACTAAACATCTCCATTGCCTGTTTATGTACGCCCAAAGATAGTTCAGGTCAACCAAAGCCAAAATGTTTTGAAAAAACAGTTAAAAGGCAAATGTCATAGCAGAAATCGTACAATGCTGCACAAGTGCATGAACAAACAACAAGTTCATCTCCAAAAACTAAAATTTCCAACAAGATAATTGAATTTCATTGTTTAAGAATCCAATATGAAATTCCACAAAAATATTAGAAGTTCAGATCTTCTAGAAGTCGTATGCTATCTGCTTTACATATCCAACACAAAAATTTCACCCAAGTATCCAATTTTGATCGATTCAAGTTTCCAAAAATTCCTGTTTTGTGTCACTTTCATAACTACGTCCCAAAATTAGCTCTACCATAAAAAAAATACAAAATAATTTTTTTAAAAATACATAAGTCAGTACTGAAAAGCAAACCCTAACAACAAGAAACGAATAACCCAACAAACAATCCAGGTAGCAAAAATTGCAGGATTAAGCACCAAAGATATGCCAAGAAAAAGAAAAGAAGCAAGTAAGATCTGTACATTATTAAAGAAAATAAGAGGAAGAGGAAAAATGATTACAGTTGAATCAAGCTTGCTGGGAGACATGGCCGTGGGTGGATGGAAGGGAGAGAAGGAAGAACAAAAAAGAAGAAAAAGGGATGATTTTTATAGAGCTGTAAGAACTGCAGCTATTGTCATCACATCAACAACATGTGGCAAATTAATATTGTAGTTGCAGACCTGATTTGATTCGGTGAATTCTGTAAAAATGGTGTAATTAATTAAAATAATAATTACTCCTTTTCCTTTCCAATCCTCTCCTTTCCTTCCCCTTTCCCTTCCCATTTTCCATCTTCCATCTTCCATTTCCCTCATAAAATTGTTAGGTACTCACACAAAATGAGATCAATCTCCTACCTGCTGCCATACGCTGCTCTCCCTGCTTCAATCCACGTGGCAGTGGGACCATACGTTCATTCTAAGTCAAAATCCACGATCTTGATTATTATAATGATGATAAAATCAGCGTCTCACATTCAACAACAGCTGTTCTTCCTTCTTCTTTTTTCTTATCTAGAATCATATACAATATTATATAAAAAAATTTGTGTAAAATAATACCAATATAAATAGGAGAGGTAAAAGTACGCAGAGAGAACCTAGGGGCTGGTAGGGCCAATCTTCTCTAAAATCAAAAATTATTAGTGAGGCCTTTTAAAATATTTTAAAATTTAAATTAATAAAAAATTATATTTTAGTCCCCTAAAATTATAAAAATTCAACTTAATTTTTTTTAAATTATAAATATATAAATTATAAAAAATTAAATTTTCATTCGGCTTCCCCTAAAACATTGTTCTGGCTTCGCCCTGCATAGAGTTCAGCCTTTTTTACGCAAAATAGTCTCTTATGTTAAATCAAAGGTAAAATTAATTTTTCTGTTAAAATTTTTATCAATTTATACTATTAAAAATTAGTCTTTGTACGTCAACATGAACTATCCGATTATTTTATTAATTATATCAGTTTTTAACAAAATAAATGGATGGAATTTTTAACATAAATGATTGTTTGCTCTTTGATGTAAAATGCAATGAAACTCATAATATAAAAACATTTATTGTAATTTTACCAAATAAGCTATATATTTTTATGATGGTAAAATATAATTTTATTATTTTAATAGTTTATATATTTATTATTTTTATTTTTATTTTGAGGGTCAAAGTACACTAATTTAAAATTTTAGAAATTATAAAGGGAGTTAAGAGAACCAAGCCGTTGTTAACCTTTGACTTTGCCACTATATTTATATTAAAATTATATTTTTTTATCATCTTTACTACATAAAATATAGTTAATTAAGTTAGAATCATAAATTAGGTTATAAAATAGAATTACAAATATTAGTTTTAAATGAAACGTTTAATTAAAAACTAAATAATTAAGGTTTATATATAAATATCTCACCACTTTATGAATCTAGTTTTACATTTTAATAATCCACATAAAGTGTCACAAAATTTAATATGGTTGCATCTGGTAGACTGCTGACTTTTACGTTAGATGTGAACTTAATTTATTCTTTCATTCATTTTGATTTAAAGGGGAGTAAATTATTTATTTCATTTATTTCTAGAAGTATTGGAAGTCCAATTATGCTGCTTAAGGGTGTTCATTTGGTTAATCGATCGGTTAATTAACCCGAAATAACATTAACCGAATTAACCGACCTTTCAAAATTTTTAACCATTAACCGAACCGAACTTTTTTCAAAAAAAATTAACCGAACCGAAATTTTTTCGGTTAATTCAGTCGGTTAACCGAATTAACCGAAAATTATATATTTTTTATTTTTGGTTAAAAATTAACCGAATTACCCGAATTAACCGGATTACTCGAATTAGCCGAATTAGCCGAATTGAATCACTACATAATTAAATTATTTTTAGACTTTTAGACTTTTGTTTTAGTTTTAGAATTTTATTTTTATTTATTAAATTATTTGTAATTTTTATGATTGGGTTGGTTGGGTAATTGGGTTGGGTTGAATACTTGGGTTTGGATTGGGTTTAGGTGAATAGTGGGCCTATTTATATATTATAATTTTATTTATTAATTTTTCGGTTAAACTGAAAAAATTCGGTTAACCGACCAGTTTCGAACCGAATTAACCGTTAACAAAAAAATTAAAAAATAATTAACCGACTTCCGATCGAAAAAATTCGGTTAACTGACCGATTAACCGAATTCGATCAGTTAACCGAATTTTTTTGGTTTTACCCGAATTTTGCACACCCCTACTGCTACTCATGGTCAAATATATGCCTTTCAATATCCATGTCATATACTGATTTCATTTTAATAGAAATAAAATGTATATTATTTTTATTATTCTTATCTATAAACTTTAGCTTCCAAGAAATACATGTCATTTTCTTTTTATTTTCTTGAAAATTGAAGACATTTAAATAAATGTTGGATTGAAATTTTCGAAAATGATTTATAGAAAATTAAAATTAAAATTAATAAAAATTTATTTTTATTATTTTCATTAAAAATGTTTTGCAAAAATAAAAATAATAAAAACAAATATTAAACATGTTTTTTTAACGGTTTTTATTTTTAAAAATGATGAGCGCACAAAAGTTTTTTTTTTCAACAGATTTTCAAATATTAAATATGCTGGTCTAGTTCGATGGCGTGCTTCATGCCTCTTTACTACTTTTTCTTATGAAGTTAAAATGCATTCTAAATTATTTTTAATATATTTAATGAAATTGACTAAATAAATAAAATCATTTAAAAATTAATATCAAAAAGGAAACTTTAAAAGGGACAGGCAGAAGCCTTAGTCTCCCTAAAAAGAAAAATTTTAATTTAGTCCTCTTATATAAATAGGGAAACTATAAATTGTTATAAATAGTGAAATTGCACTTTAGTCTCCTAAAATAAAAAAATTTCAATTCAAACCTCTTATAAATAAAGAAATTATAAATTAATATATAGTAATATTGTACTTTATCCCCTAAAAATGAAAAAATTATGTTTAATCCCTTCAAAAATAAAGGAATTATAAATTACTATGTAATAAACTTATATTTTGGTCTATGAAAATATTATAATTAAGATTCTAACTATGCAATTAGCTTGAGTTTAAATCTCACAATATACATTTTTATTATATTTTTTAAAAATAAAAAAAAATTAAAATACTCTCAAATTTTATTTTAAATACGAAAAAATATTGTTGTCATTTCTCTAACCGAATTGAGATGTGAATTAAAGTAGTGTAACAATTGGTAAAATGTTATGGTCCTAAAAGAAACATAAAGGCTTGCCTTTGATAATTAAATTAGTAATTTTCAATCTAAATAATAAGATTATTTTCACTGAATGACATGATTTTTTTTTCGGAATGATATTTGAAAAAGTCAAAAATTAATTAATGATTGATCTACCATAATGATAAAGGGAATTTCTTTTTTTTTCAAAATTATTTCTATCCAAAATACTGGGTGTAAACCTTTTCATAAGGAATAAATATTTTTCTATTTTACAAATAAATTTCTCTCTTTGTAATGTCATTTTGGAATATACATTCAAACTTATATTCTTTAAATTATTATAATAAAAACAAGAATTGTACTATGGAACTATGTCGTTTTAAAGATTAACTAAACAGTTGTCACAATGCGAAGTCAAAAACACATTAGTGGTGTTTAATTATTTTGTTTGAAAAATGCAAAATGGTGACAACAGCTATTAATTAATAATCACAAGAGAAATGGTCAAGTCTCCGCTTAAATCATTGACTGTCGTTATTACCTTTTTACTTTCTTTCGTTTACTTTGGGCACCAACACATTCCAATAATTTCCTAACAATACACTTATGATTATAATAATAAAAAATTGCAAAGACAAACTCAATATTTCCTAACAATTTTATTTATTTTTTTCCACAACACGATATTAAAGTTTAACCATAAATTTTGAGGATATGATTATAATTAATTTTCTCATAGGATTATTATTTTTAATAATTATTTTTTGTTAAATTGATTCATATACTTTTTTTATTATTTATCAATATGCTTGTTCACCACAAAATCGATTTGTTGGAAAATGTGCCAATATTGTAGTAAACATATAACTATTTTCTATGTATTTGAACGATAAATAAATAAATAAAGTTAATTTCACAATTCACAATTATATCTTTTGTGTTAAATTGTCTTTCATGTTTTGCATACATAGTAAAATTATGACAAACAAATATTAGCTCATTGATTGTTTAAGTTCAAATCGATGATAAGTGACACTATAAGAACATTCACATTACGAGAAAGATAACTTTCATCAGTAGATAATCTAAACGAGTCCGTAATCCCGTAAAAGAATCAAAGTGAGCATTTGATTCAAATACTCAGGAAGATTATTATATCATCTACAATTCTAATTGGGGAGATGACTTGTCTTGGTTATCGGAGTAGTTCACTCTACAAGTAGAGACATAGATGTACTCATTGGAAGAATGATACATTGGATTGGGTGCAAGTTGAATTAATTCTAAACCCGTTTTTGAATTAATTCACTTGTGACGTTCATAGTGTAATTTACCTAAATCCTAAGTCAGTCAGTGACCATGCGTATGTAACTCATGTGTTTGATTTAAGTAAAGGCATATACTCTAAAGATGATCGAGCCCATAGCCGATATGTTAGGTACATAAATTGTGTATGACATGACTTTACTAGTAACAATGAAATTCGTAGCTCGATTAAAGAGCTAATGATATCATTTCATTGACATTGTGTGGATTTGATAAATATGAAATGTGGTCACAGGTTGCTTGTTCTCAAACAAGCAATTAATCATAGTCATTTGTTAACAGTGATCATATTAATCATTAAGAAGACACGATGGTGACAATGAGATAAAATATGATTGTATTGAGAATGGATTTAACTCAAAGGAATGAAAGATATCATATGAGGGTAGCATACACATGACCGAATGAGTTATTTTCATTTTCGGACTTCAAAACAATAAAAAAAACATGAACTCATTTTTATGATCATTTTTTAAGTAATTTATAGGACTTCAAATGAATCATTTCCACTTTCATTTTTGAAAACTTACATCATTTCCAAATTATTCCATTTCTTCATTTCAGATAAAACCATAATCATTACTAAATGTTTCACATTTCTCATTTGCTATTCATTTTGTCCATTTCTATTCAAACACACAATTCATTTATTGTTTCAACGAGCTAGCGAAGGGACTGATTGGACATATGTAGTTGAGGCTCAAATGATTTATAATTAAGTTTTGACTTTTCGCCTATTAATTATAAATTCATTTAGTCACGAAGTCATTCCACTATAGTATCATGACTGAGCTTCACCCAACGATATACCATTACGAAAGCAACTACTTAGTGCTCATCCAATGACCTTATCATAAGTGTATTACCCTTATAGGATATCCTTGATCTCTTTGGGATAATATTCGTTCTCTCAATATGATCCTATTTTGTCTTATGATAACCATTACATATTTTTTCATGAAAAGTCAATCACTATCAAATAGCGATCAAGCCATCTATTACAAAGACAGACAACACGTGGCCACGTTTACTTTTTATCAACCATGTAATGCCAATGAGAGGATATCAATTACCCATGTCTTGGGCTATGAATTCTATTATTGTGAACGATGCTAAATACTACAGAAGTCGTACACCCAACGCACCAGCTTTCAGTTCCTTATCTATTTGAACTTAGGCTTTTACTTAATCAAAAAGCATGAGTCACGTATACATAGGCTGACATCCACTCAAGATTTATGTATGTCATGCTATGAATGTCACAAGTGAATAAATCCATAAACGGATTTAGGATTTATTCTACTTGGGTCTTGTTCGATGTACTGTCAGTCCAGTCAATCACATTTATGTCTCTATCTTTTTAAAATTTTTATTCCCTGCCTCAAGTTTTTATTCCCTGCCTCATGATGAAAAAAACTCATATATTTAACTTTAACAAAAATTGGAAAAGCGATAGTTTCCCTACCTTTATTGATGTAACCGAGTCCTCTATGCCCTAATTCAATTCTTTTGAAGCCAAAATTTCATCAAGTTTCTTAATTTTGCCTCAAAACTTCTTCAAGACAACATTTGTATCATTTAGCTCACTTTTGTTTGCTTCCAAAGCATTAATTTTTTTCTTAGACCACAATTTTAAGCTTTTCTTTCTCTCTGTTAAGAAAAATAATTTATTCCCATCAGGAATCATTCAATTGACACATTATCTCCATTTTCTTTAACATATGGCTATAAGCATCCTCTAAATATTTAAAAGGAACATCATCATTATGTTAATCTTCTTTAGAATTTGTTGGAACATGGTTTGAAACAGTAGCAGTAAAAGCAACATAGTTGTTCACATCTTCATCTACATTAGAACTTTTTTTATCATTCCAAGTGATTGTGAGTGACTTTTCTTTCTTCTTAGTATTAGCACATTTTGATTCTAAGTGACCAAATCTCTTGCATTCATAATATTCAGCATCCTTATTCCTTGTATTACCACTATCTACTTTAGTTCCCTTCTTAACGAACCTCTTCATGCTTTTAGTGAGCAAGGCTAATTGCTTTTTTATTTCATCAATATCCTCCACTGTTTATTTCGTTGTTGGGGTAGCTTTTTTAGCATTGAACATTTCGTTCTTCGACAAACCCATTTTGTCACATTTTTCTTCCTCTATGTTCAACTTAAAGGTTTGAAGTGAGCCTACTAACTCGTCTAGCTCGAGAGCGATAATATCTTTAACCTCATTTATTGTTGTGACTTTAATGACGAAATGTTCTGGTAAAGACCTCAACATTTTCATACCAATTTATTATCAGAAAAAGCTTACTAAGATAAAAAGCCTTATTAGAAATCTTGCACAATCTTGGATAAAACTTAGAGATAGTTTCATTTTCAAACATTTTCAAAATTTCGAACCTAGTTGCTATCTACTTTAGTTCCCTTCTTAACGAACCTCTTTATGCCTTTGGTGAGCAAGGCTAATTGCTTTTTTATTTCATCAATATCCTCCACTGTTTATTTCGTTTTTGGGGTAGCTTTTTTAGCATTGAACATTTCGTTCTTCGACAAACCCATTTTGTCACGTTTTTCTTCCCCTATGTTCAACTTAAAGGTTTGAAGTGAGCCTACTAACTCGTCTAGCTCGAGAGCCATAATATCTTTGACCTCATTTATTGTTGTGACTTTAATGACGAAATGTTCTGGTAAAGACCTCAATATTTGCATACCAAATTATTATCAGAAAAAGCTTACCAAGATAAAAAGCCTTATTAGAAATCTTGCACAATCTTGGATAAAACTCAGAGATAGTTTCATTTTCAAACATTTTCAAAATTTCGAACCTAGTTGTTAAAATCTGAAGTTTTGACATGTGTACGAAATCATTTTCTTTGTGGGCTTTTCCAGATTGTCCATGTCTCCCTAGCAGATTCACATACAAAAATGACTTTAAGTTGGTCCAAGTCAATTCCACTGAAGATGACATTTAGGGCTTGTGAATGTCCATGATAAGCCCTTCTTTTTGCATCAATGTATTTGTTTTTTTTTCTTTAGGGTGTATGGTGTCATCATCAACCATTAAAGTGAGTTGAGTCCATCCATCTTCAACAACTTCCCAAGCTGCTTCATTGACAGGCATAATGAAAACCCTCATATGAGCCTTTCAATAAACATAGTTTGTTGAATCAAGTAGCAATGAAGGTTGACTAATTGAACTTTTTTCCTTCATGAATTCTATGATCGTAAGCTGAACAAATAATCACCTTCAAATATTTTTTAAAGTGCGCTCTGATACCAATTGAAAAATAATTAGTCTATTGATATGATAAATCAACTTTGCTTAATGTTTGTTACAACAACAATTAGAATGAAAATAAGCAACACAAAAATAAGAGTAGAAAATAATCGATACAACTTATTTTTGTTAATGCAGTTCAGACACAACGATCCTATATTTACGGAGACTTATCTAGTTAATGATTTTATTCAACAATTATCCAGATAACCTTTTGGCTTAAAATAATAACTCACATGCGGGGTGAACAAAATTAGATTCAATTAGAAAAAATTGAAAAAAAGTTTGAATTTCGAGTTGTTCAATCGAGTTAAATTTTCGAATTTGAATAACTCGAATAATTTGAATAAATCGAATATATTATTTTAATAATATAAATTTTAAAGTTATATTATTATTTTTTATTTCGCCCCAAAAACACGTTTAGCTTTTACTTTCCCTCATCTACCCCTACCATTTCCCCAAATCAAATCCCATTTCATTTCCTCTCCCAAAATCAAACCCCTGACCCCATTCCCAAATCAAAATCACTAAATCAAAGTATCAAACCCTTCTTCCTTCTTTAGTCTTCTTCTGTTCTGCATCAATCTCTAAGTTTATTCATTTTCTTGTGGGTTGTTTCTTACCCATTATATCCATGTTGTACTTGTTTCATCAGGTAAGTTCATTTCCTTGTGTAAAACCCAATTATTTTTTTATAACAAAAACCATTCAAGCTTAATTCGTCTAAAAGAATAAAAGTTCATATCAACCAAAAACCATAACATTGGCTCAACAAAATTACTTAGACATTACAAAATATTTGAAGGTCACGTTCAATTAGTAATCTTAAGTAAGAAATCTTACTTCTTTGACTTCTTGAGACCTACGGCTAGTTGTGCAGCTGCCGCAAGTGGTGCTACAACTGGCATTTTACCTCTAAGTCCCTAGGCCAAACGCTCTACCCTCCTAGCAAATTTTCTTTCCCTGCTTGCCTCATTCTTAGTCCTTTTAGCTTCAAACTGGTCAACCAACGTATTCTCTCTAGCTTTCTCAGCATTAGATTTGCGGATGCTTTCCATGGGAACTCTCTTATATTCTGGCGAGGGTTCGCAATGAAAATCTAGTTGACTTCATTTGGATTGAGCTAAACCTTTCATTTTTTGCACTTTAAAACGTTTGCTAAGATCTGTTTCTGGAGCTTAAACGATACCATCTTTCTTTTTATTTGTGTGTCTCCCTCTTTCTGGTGTGCAACTAACTGCAATTAGCAAAGAATGAATTATGTTTTTTTTAATATTTTAGTTAAAATAAATTTAAATAGAATCAATTTTATCAACTTATTCTACTTCGATTATGTTTTTAATTAGTTATGTTTCATATATTTTTAATTTAACAATTAGCATACATCAAGTTTATTTTTAATGATTGTAAAAGTAAAGACTGCAAATGATGTTTCTCTTTTTTTTTATCTTTATTTTAAATAATTTCATATTATGTTTATTTGGAATAAGTATTGTGACTTAATGTTGTGGGAACAGAGTCCATGCTCGCAATGTGTTTGCACATTGGAACACACTACTAATAGTCTGTTTTTCTTTTTTCAATATAAAGACCAATTAGAATGTTTTATTGAAATTAACCATCAATATCATCATCCAACAAATATATTCGATTCGAATTCTATCTCATTTGATTCGATTTGAGAAAATTTTAAATCGAGTTAGGATGATAAAATAGAATTCGTCAACTCGATCAACTCGAAATTTTTTCATTCGATTCGATTTAATCGAAAGCTCACCCCTACCCACAAGTAAAAATAATAATTTTATTATATAATTACATATTTTTTATGGATTAGTATTTGGTACATTGACAATGTAACTTTTTTTTATTTCCCAAGTAAAAGTAGTCTAAAAAAATTGTCCCCTGGCCTTTTCCACTCACAGTGTATCAAATATTTTTTTTCTTTTTTTTTGTCTATATTAATAAGGAAGTCACATCTTCTTGGAATGTGCAACAGTCAAAAACACCCTACATGAGATATGGATTGATGGCTCAATCAGGCCCCACAATCAACAATGGAAAATATGGTTAGCACAATTATTTACTAGCATAAGTGAAGAACAATGCACATGACTTGTAATAACTCTATGGGTAATATGGTACCAGAGAAATAAAGCTTATTATACGGGGGAAAGATAGAAATGATTTTAGATAGTCTTGGACAATCGTTGTTCTTTAGATAGTCTTCTTTTTTTCATTTATTAGGGCCACTCACCGCTTTGTGATGAGTGATGTTTAGGACATGTGGCATTCATGCACATTACTTATCTCTTCCCTTTTTAATGGCAATTATCTAGTATTTTATTAAAAAGTTATTAATTAAAAATAAAACAAAAACTTATAAACATAATTGTTAGTTTTGAATAAGAAAATAACATGTTTAATTAAAATATTGATTAAAAATTAAAAAAATGCTTGAAACACCATGCATTAAAAAATCAAATAAACACATCACAAGATTCAAACTTGGGCCATATGGATAAAAGGCACCAACATTTAATCATCTACTTAAAAAAAGTAACATATCAAATAAAAGAAAAACAACATTTAGCAGTCATTGGAATCCTCTTGTACCACCACTAACCTGTATTCGTCGCCGAATTAGGGTTACAGAGCATTATCTAATAGTAAAAAAAACATTTAACACCTTAACATTTAAATAAACTAAACATATTATAATTCATTCAATCACATACATTTTGTCCCTAAATCGAGCCTTCGAGACTCTAAAAATAGCTTTGAAGCCATTCGGGACAAATTTGAAACAAAATAGAAGTTTTAAGAAAAAGAAGAAAAAATTGGAAAACATGGGTCACATGGCTGTGCCCAGCCCGTGTCCTCACCCGTGTAACTCACTGAGTTGTCCTACACGTCCGTGTGTCAGGCCATGTAACTCTCTGAGTTGCCATACATGCCTGTGCGCCAGGCTATGTGCTAGGCCATGTAACTCACTAACTTGGAACACTAAGAAATCTCAAATGATAAAAGAACCTGTCGCCAGACCATGTGTGTCACACGACCGTGTGACAACCCAAAATTTACCTAAAATCAAGCTATTTCATAACCAAATTATGCATAACTAACCAACCCATTTGTGCACATTTTCAAGGGACTTAAGCATTATTCAAATACACATAATCATGTAATTTCAAACAACCTAATTCACCTAACCAATATGCCATTCAAAAGGCACCATGATTGCATCCAAACATCATTTACCTAAACATATCAATATTGTCATTTTCCAAACATAATAACCTAATTCAAATATATACTAAAACATGTCACAAGTAACCATTTTCAAACCATCATCAACATGCCAAGAGAACCTTATTTACAAGTATTTGAAAGTGACCAAAATAACATAATTTTGGTAAGGCATCAAAGTGCACCAAACCAACACTACTTCAATAGCTTAAACATGCCAAAACATGCATTATAAATATCCTATACATGACATTAATAACCTTGGCCAAAATGCTCAAAAACTACCAAAATGATTGTTGGATAGTGTAATAGGTCTCCGACGAGCTTCCAACTGATCGAACTTTCGATAATCTATAAAATAAAGGAAAATAACTACATAAGCAATGAGTGCTTAGTAAGCTCGTATAAACTTTAAACATAACTTACCACTTCCAATAATACAATTCATAGATTAAGTATAAACCATTACCAGTTCCATAAGCTTAGTAAAAGCCTATACAACATCATCAAGTTCACAAGTTAGTATACTTGTTCATGATACATATGAAATCAACTATTAGATATGTAGTTTACCATATATATATACATAACATTTAACTCACCAATGATACCATAAGATCATGATTCATTCCATTTGCATACTTACCATTTAATTTCCCTTTTCTTACCCGTTGAACCATCTAAAATTACATCGGACACTCGGGAAAGCTCACACATAGTATGCCTTTACATATAACCATAACATTTCCTTTTCATCAATGCTCACACGAGCTCTGAAATGGACTTGCTTACATGAGTTGTAGGTCAGAATGTAAGCTACATGATGCTGCCCACAAGAGTTGTGGAAAATTCGTAAAAAATGCAAGACCTCAGCCATCAGTAAGACATTCAAGACCAGTACCCGAAACTTGAAATCTCTAATGACATGTCATTTGTATCCTAAAAATTCTTAAGGTTCAACCGGAACTCGATATCTGTCGATTCATCATAGCATTGACACATTTATATTCAAATTTGTTTGTATTGAAACAACACAGTAAACCTTCTGTAACAGCTCGGTTTTAGCTAAATCAGAACGATGGTTTCAAAATCACAAACTGAGGTCGTAAAATTATTTTAAAATTATTTTTGGCATTTACAGCATGTGAATTTAATGGTATTAAATTTTCATGATTTAATTTTATCGATCGAGTGTTTAATTTGATAAAAGGACCTAATCGTGTAAAATGCAAAAGTGGCATACTAATTGTTTAAGTGCTTATTTGCTATGATTAATTAAATGTAAAGCCCTTATTATGTAATTAGACCATAATTTTAGTAAATGGACATGGATGGACATATGTTAGTGGATTTTAAATGAATTAATAAAGGTTAATATATTAATTTATGAATTAATGTTAATAAATTAAAACAAAACAAAATATTAGTGGTGTTCATCTTTGTTTTTGTGAAAATTCAGAAGGAAAGAGTTCATCCATAGCTATTTAGGGTTTTGTCACTTGGAGCTTCAATTGGTATGTGATTTTTGTTCTATTTTTGATAATTTTTATATTTTTGAGATCGTTGCTTTGTATTCTAGCTAGCCTAAGCTTTAATTTTTGAATTTGATGATGATTTTTTGAAATTCCATTGATGAATATTCAAGCTTTTTGTTTTTTGATGATGAAAAATAAATATTTGATGTTAGATTATCATGTTTTATTTAGTGATTTTTGATAAAAATGCTTATTAAGGATTAAATTGTGAAATTTGTAAATTGGGGGATTAAAATATGAAATAAATAGAATTAATGGACTGCTATGGACATAGGGAAGATATGCCAAGCATGATTCTATTGAAATTTTGTGTATTTTGTGTTGTTTTAAAATAGGGACTAAATTGTAAAAATGTGAAATGTTAGGGGCTAAAGTGAAAAATGTCCATTTATGTGTTTTTGAATGAATTTGAATGAATATGTATTTAAATAAGTTAAATTTGAATTTATTTAGATCAAGAAAGAAAGAAACCAGAGTTAGATCGGGGAAAGTTGAAAGTTGTCGAATAGTCGTTCCAATCCGTTCGTTTTCGAACGAGGTAAGTTCATAAGTAATTTAATGTTTTTAAATTTAAATGTATGTATATATATTATATGTACCCGAATTGAATTGTATGTATGGATATATATATGTGTATTGTCGAATTAATCTGAGCATGGGATGATTTGTTTGAGCTTGAATCGATTGAATTACGATGCCCGAAAGCCCCGTACGAATCATAAGAATGGTATAGGATATGTATGTCATGACATTAGGACTTCCGAGGTATAATTTTGTGTAAGACCATGTCTGGGACATTGGCATAAATATGAGATTACGTGTAAGACCCTGTCTAGGACAGTGGCATCGAGATGTGATAACATGTAAGACAATATCTGGGATATGGCATTGAATGTGATATATGTGTTTTTGAGTATCCTTAACGATTCCGAGTGGTTCAACAGGCAAAGCCGATACGAGTCCGAATGTGAATTTGAGCTAAATGAGTTAGGTACGTACGAGGTTTATATGTTCATTGAAAAATAAGGTAAGTGAAGTTACTTAATATGGTAATTTGGATTATTTGAGATGAATGACTGTATATGTGTATGAGATTAGCTAAATTTTGGCCTATTCGAATTGAATTATATATGTTCTTGCGATGAATTAATTGCTTATGACTTACTAAGCTTTCAAAGCTTACTTTGTGTTTCTTTTCATTGTTATATAGATTTTGAAAGCTAGTTCGAGTTCGGGAATTGTCCAGAAACATCGTCACACTATTGATCGCTATTTCGGTACCTTATAAGTTTGTACTTTCGACTTATGGCATGTATAGGCTAGTTTCAATATGGTTCATTTGATTGGTATATATGTAGCCATGCAAAAATTGTTTGATAATGATGTTAATGTTTGTGTTTATTAGGCCATGTAATTAGCCCATTTTGGAAGTATGTTATATGGTATATCTTGTGTGATGGATGGTGGAAATTCGGGTTGTGTGATAATAAGGATGTCTAAATATGTTTACAGATTTTGCTTCTTAATGTTCGGATATGGTTATTAAGTTATGCTTGAACATGTTCAAATAATTGTTTATAATTGTCTTAATGGTGACTGAATAGAGCTGCTCAATTGTGCTATAAATGTCTTTCAAAGGTATTAAAGTGTGGTTGTTTTACATATTACAATGATATCCAAATGTGGCTGTTTTTTTTACATGTTATAATGTTGTCCAAATGTGGTTGTTTTACATGTATAAATGCTGTCCATTTTTTAGCATATTAATGTTGTCCAAATTGGTACTTCAATGCTGTCCATTTTTTGTACAAATCTATGATGTCCGAATGTTATTAATGTTGTCCAAATTAGTACTTAAATGCTGTCTATTTTTGGTACAAGTCAATGCTGTCCAAATGTTTTTACTACTGTCCAAATATTTGTGAATTAATGATGTATGAACATTGCAAATCAAAGCTGTTCAAAACAGGACATGTTTCCTATGATTACCTACTGTAAATGTTTGTTAATGACTTATATTTTGATGTGTAAATTGCCTTGTAAGTTGTTTTGTAAATGATGAAAATTTTCTTTGATCATTAGGTGAGATAAATTATTCGGCTATAGTATTTGGTTCATTTTGATAAGCATGAAATTTTGATAATTTGTAATGTATAAAGATTATATTTAACCATTTGTTAATGTTTGCTAATGAATCATATTTGGTTAACTAATAAATGATACAATATAATTAGTTTTAGCTTGTCATGTGAAAATGCATAGGTATATAAAATGGTTCGTATAATAATTAGTCATTGAAATGGATGTATACTGAAGAATGATGTGATATATGTGATTGTTATATGGAATAAAATTTGTTTGGTTTAAATTGGATAGTCAAATACCAAGAATGTGATGTTCATATGGTTCGAAAATTTTGATTGAATGGAGTATATTGAGTTGATGGAAATTGAAGCATGGTTCGTATTTGTGATATGATTAATAAGGCATGTTTGAATTAATTGGTTATGTACTTTATATATATATATGAATTTGACATATATGAATGAGTGAATAATTGATGTTTGAATTTGATAACTATCATAAAGAAGTCATTATAATTTGGTGTATGACTTTTAATAAATGATCGTGAAAAACTATGTCTTGTTCGGTAATACTTTGTAACCCTAATCTGACGGCGGATACGGGTTTAAGGTGTTGCATTTGATTGGTATCAGAGCTACGATTTAGTCAGTTCTAGGACTAATGTAGCGCGCGTGAGTCTAGCTATACATGCCATATATATAAACTGCAATACTGTGATGATTCCTGATAATTAAAATGTGTTTTTGTATAGTAAATGGATCCCGATTGAGCTGTAACTAATGATGTGGAAAGTAATGCGCCCGCTCCCACTCAAGGAGCAGTGCCGGCTGATTCTAGGCCAATTATGAGTAGCCACGAGGGAGAGGCTAAACAAGCCTTCTTCCAGATGATGAAAGAATAGTTCACACAGTATATCCAAACAAATCCAGCTGCTCAACAACCTCCATCCCTGCCTAATTTTCCCCAAATACCTGTGATGCCTCAAGTTACTGATTTGATACGATTGAATAAGCCTCCGGTTGATAAAATCAGAAAATATGGGGCCGAGGAATTTAGAGCTACTGTCGACGATGATGCTGAAAGAGCTGGATTCTGACTTGATAATACTATCCGGGTGTTCGATGAATTATCTTGTACTCCTAATGAATGTATCAAATGTGTTGTATCTTTGTTAAGGGACACTGTATATCACTGGTGGAATACACTAGTATCAGTGGTTCTAAAATAACAGGTTGCCTGAGAGTTTTTTCAGATTAAATTCCAGAAGAAATATATCAGTCAGAGATTCATAGATAAAAAACGCAAAGAATTCCTCAAGTTAAAATAGGATCATATGACAGTGGCAGAATATGAGCGAGAATTTGTGAGACTCAGCATATATGCCCGGGAATGTGTTTCGACAGAAGCTATAATGTGTAAAAGATTTGAAGACCGTTTGAATGAAAACATTAAGCTGTTAGTCGAGATTCTGGAAATAAAAGAGTTTGTGGCACTCGTCGAGCTAGCATGTAAAGCTGAAGAACTTGGGAAAAAGAAAAGAAAAGCTGACTTTGAAGCTAGAGATTTACGAAAAAGATCATCGAGTAAGTCATTTCAGTCAGCATCAAAGAAGTTCCGAGATGATTTTAGCCGTCCAAAGGATACTGTAGGTTAATTTAGAAGAGACTGAGATAGACCACCTGTGAATTCGAAAGCTACTTCAATAGCTAGTGTTGGAAATGTCTGACCAAATCAACCTGAGTGCAAACATTACGGTAAAAGACATCCTGACAACTGTAGATTGAATAATCGGGCTTGTTTCAAATGTGGATCATTAGATCATTTTATCCATGAATGTCTTGAGTTGGCCGAGCAAGATACAGTGCAGAATACGAGTCCGAGTAACACTGCAGCTAGAGGTAGACCACCCAAAAACACGGGTATGTGAGTGGTAGCCAGATGGGAACTAAAGACACTACTGTTAGATCTGACGCCCGCGCACCTGCCAGAGCTTATGCTATTCACGATCGTGAAGAAGCTTCGTCTCCAGATGTTATTGCCGGTACTTTCACTCTCGATGATATTAGTGTTGTTGCATTGATTGATCCAGGGTCAACTCATTCTTATGTATGTGAGACTTTAGTATCCAGTAAGACTTTGCCTGTAGAGTCTGCTAAATTTATTAGTAGAGTATCGAACCCCTTAGGTAGGTGTGTTTTGGTTGATAAAGTATGTAAGAACTATCCGTTGATGATTCAAGATTTCTGTTTTCTGGCTGATCTGATGTTGTTGCCATTCGACGAATTCAATATAATTCTGGGTATAGATTGGTTAACACTGCAATGATGCTATTGTAAATTGTAAACAGAAGACGATTGATTTGAAATGTCAGAATAATGAGATTATCCAGATTGAATCAGATGATTTGAATGGTTTACCGGCAGTAATTTTTTCGATGTTAGCTAAAAAAATATGTGAGAAAGGGTTGTGAAGCTTACTTTGCCTATGTACTCGACTCTAAAGTGACTGAAACGAAGATTGAATCAGTACCAGTTGTGTGTGAATGCCTGAATGTGTTTCCTAAAGAGTTACCTAGTTTGCCACCGATCAGAGAAGTTGAATTTAGTATTGAGTTAGTGCTGGGAACAACTCCGATATCAATAGCTCCGTACAGAATGGCACCGGCTGAATTAAAAGAGTTGAAATCTTAGTTGCAAGAGTTGACTGATAGGGGATTTGCATAACTGAGTTTCTCTCCCTAGGATGCTTCGGTATTACTTGTGAAAAAGAAAGACGGAGCTATGAGAATGTGCATTGATTATAGACAGCTCAATAAAATGACCACCAAGAATAAATATCCTCTGCCTCGAATAGACGACTTGTTTGATCAGCTGAAAGGGGCTACAGTGTTTTCTAAGATAGATTTGAGATCGGGTTTTTATCAGCTGCGAGTTAAAGACTCTGATGTGCCGAAAACTGCTTTCCGAACGAGGTACGTGCATTATGAGTTTCTAGTTATGCCTTTTGGGATAACGAATGCACCTGTTGTTTTTATGGACCTAATGAATCGGATCTTCAAACCGTATTTGGATAGATTTGTTGTTGTGTTTATAGATGACATTTTGATATATTCTCGTGATGAATCTAAGCATGCTGAACATCCGAGATTAGTGCTACAGACTTTACGAGATAAACAACTATTTGCAAAGTTCAGTAAATGTGAGTTCTGGTTACGAGAAGTTGGTTTTCTGGGGCATATTGTGTCAGCATCGGGTATTCAAGTCAATTCGAGTAAGATTTCGGCAATATTGGATTGGAAGCCTCCGAAAAATGTATCCAAAGTTCGAAGCTTTCTGGGACTCGCCGGTTATTACAGATTATTCGTAAAAGGTTTTTCAATGATTGTAACTCCGTTGACAAGACTACTTCAGAAAAGTGTTAAGTTTGAGTGGTCGGACAAGTGCCAGAAAAGTTTTGATCAACTGAAAGCTCTATTGACTGAAGCTCCAGTATTAGTACAGCCAGAATCGGGTAAAGAATTCGTAATTTATAGTGATGCATCGTTGAATGGTTTGGGCTGTGTTTTGATGCAAGAAGGCAAAGTCATAGCTTATGCCTCGAGACAATTAAAATATCATGAAAAGAATTACCCGTCGCACGATTTGGAATTAGCAGCTATTGTGTTCGCGTTGAAGATTTGTCGCCATTATCTATTCGGTGAGAAATGTCATATCTATTCAGATCACAAGAGTTTGAAATATTTAATGACTCAGAAAGATTTGAATTTGCGACAGCGGAGATGGTTGGAATTGTTAAAAGATTACGAACTAGTGATTGACTACCATCCGGGAAAGGCCAATGTGGTTGTTGATGCTTTAAGTCGGAAATCTCTGTTTGCTTTACGTGCATTGAATACTCAGTTAACCTTATCTGATGACGGTCTGAAAACAATAAGAAAAAAGGGAAGATGATAACATTGTTCATCTTTTCTTTACTTAATTTTCTTTTTAATTACTAAATTACTATTTTACCCTTATCATTAATCAATAATTTCAAATAAACCTTATCCATGCACATCCATTATCTCATTAAATGGTATATTTACCATTCAAGTCCTTTAGTTTAAGATTTTATAGCCATTGGACCCCTTTAACTAATATAATTCAATTTTTACACCTTTTACGATTTAGTCCTTTTACCTAATTAACCATTTAAACGTCAAAATTTATTAACAAAATTTTAATACGACTTTAATATAATCCCGTAGACATTAAATAAATACTAAAATAATAATTCACTCGTCAAAATTGTGTACCGAAACCACTGTTTCCAACACCACTGAAAACAGGCTGTTACATTGCCTCCATCAGGGTTGGTTAAATTAAACACAGATGGGGCGAGATCCTCAAGTTTGGCATTTGCACCAACTGTTGTTATGGCGAGAGATGTTATGGGCAAATGGCTTGGAGGTGTAGGCAAAAATATTAAAAGATGTAGTGTCGAGCAAGCAGAACTTTGTACAATTTATAATGCCCTTGTGTTGGCTTGAGATGCTAAATGAGATAATATTATTGTTGAAATGAATTGTGCCTAAGCCATTGCAGCAATCTCAAGCAAATCTCGTGATAAATCGAACAAGGATTTAGTGATAAGAATAAAGGAACTTTGTGGCAGGAAGTGTTAGGTGATTTTACAGAAAATCCCAAGAGAAGCTAACGCTACAACTCACATATTGGTTAGTGCAATACAAAAGATCCCGTATGGTTCTATCAGGTTCAAGAAAATCCCAATATAAATCATTGAGCAAGTTCGGTTTGATGGGAACCCAATTTTTAGTACTACTTTATCTTTGTAATTGATTTATATTCTATTACCAAAAAAAAACATTTAACCATCTAATTAAAAAAGTAACATATAAAAAAACTCCGTTTGGTATAAATTATTTTTTAAAAAGTGTGTCCGTATTTTATTTTTTATTAATAAAAACAATTTATTTCTCTAAGTAATTTAAAAAAAGAAACCACATTTATCACTAAGAATATGAGACAAATTTATAACTTGATTTAGAAAAATTCCACTAACAATCTAGACTAAAAAAAAAAGTTCAAACCCACAAAATCCATGCGAAAGTGGAAGAAAAGCTCGAGTGCTGATCTTGACTGCCCAAAAGGCCGAAAGTAAAAGCCCAGTTTCTCAGCCAATTTTTTTGCATGTCTTCCTTCTTTCAAAGCTTTTCATATTTCCCACAACAAATCCAAATCAGAAACCGAAGTTTCCCCCACGAAATCTCTACTTCAATTCAATGGACTCACTCCAACCCACTTATAAACACGAATGCCACGACCAACCACCGCCTTCCACCATCGCCGCCGCACCACCTCCAAATGATACTCTGCTCCACGACGACGCCGTACCCATTAAGGACATCGAAACCCCAAACGGCATTAGCACTGGCAAACCCCAAACCACCCAGCTTCCCGCGGCTTCCTCGGATTCTCTCTCTGAAGAAGATCCCACGACCACCACCACGACGGCTTCCGATGACACCCAAAACCCACTTAAAGCTCCCCGAAACTACGACGAATTCGAGGAGGACGACGAAGAACCTCTACCCAAAAAGCAAAAACAGCTCTCCTCCTTAACTACTCCTCCCCAGTGCCCTAATTCAGTCTCCACAATCAACGATGATAACCCCTCCGCCGCTGCCGTCGAAAACAACAACAATAACGGCGATGTCCCATCAAATCCTTCCCCTGCAACCAAAGCGAAGACAACAAAGAAGTCTAAGAAGAAGAACAATAATGTTTGGGTGTCGAAAACGTCAAGGAAAGGGAAAAAGAAGAGCAAAGTGAATAATCAGAATGGTGGGAATGGGGAAGACACAGTTTTGATCACCCCTGTTCCGAGGTTCCCAGACAAAGGGGACGATACTCCTGATATGAAAATATGTCTTTCCAAAGTTTATAAAGCTGAAAAGGTGGAATTAACTGAGGATAGGATGAGTGCAGGGAGCACAAAGGGCTATAGAATGGTTAGAGCCACAAGAGGGGTGGTGGAGGGAGCTTGGTACTTTGAAATCAAGGTGGTGAAGTTGGGGGAGACGGGGCATACACGGCTCGGGTGGTCTACTGATAAAGGTGACTTGCAAGCGCCTGTAGGGTATGATGGTAATAGCTTTGGATATAGAGATATTGATGGGAGTAAGGTGCACAAAGCTTTGAGAGAGAAGTATGGGGAAGAAGGGTATAAAGAAGGAGATGTTATTGGGTTTTATATAAATTTACCAGAAGGTGGATCATATGCTCCCAAGCCTCCTCATCTTGTCTGGTATAAAGGCCAGAGATACGTGCGTGCCCCTGATGCAAAAGAGGAGCCACCTAAAGTGGTGCCTGGTAAGTTTCTACTGCAATTCTGACTAAAGCTTGTTCTTTGTGCATTGAACATGGATAGATTGGAATGGATTTTTATGCTGATTTTATGTGATTTCTTTACCATACCTTTTACTGTTGCCATGTAAGCTTTAGTTTGATAATGTCTTAGAAGAGAAAGCACCATTGTACTTGCAGAAAAGAAGTGGTGACTTGCATGTTTTGAATTTAGCGGTGGCCTTTAATAGAAATAAATCAAACTCACTACATCTTCTAAGACGGCACTTTCAATTTTTGGCGTTTTAAAGAATTCAGGAAAAAAATGCTTTCATGCGTCTGTTAATTATTGATTCTACCCCTTGTCCTTTTTGATTGATTGTGCTCATGGTTTTGAATTTGGTTTCTTTACAATTTGCTTTAATCGGCACTACTCTGGTTGCCTTAAAGTGGATAGTTTCTGTAACATTGATCTGATCAATGACATGTTGAGTATGTTAAAGACCCAAGATACATTTCTAATCAATTGTAGAAATTAGTGTAAGGACTGTCAATTGTTATTAGATGTTTGTGGCACAGGACTGTTATAAAAGTCCTTTTCTTATTCAAGGTTTTATTGGTAATGGTGATTAAATTGATGGTTTACTCTCCTGAGTTTCTTTTAGTCTACATGGCAGTTCTTGGTTATGGTTTCATTGATTTCTCAAAGGGTGCAAGGAGGAGATAATGATTAGATAATAAATCAGTTACTTTGAGTTGTTAAAATTTGGTTAAACCTTACACGTTATGTTCAAATTTGTCTAATTAAGCCACTCTTCCGTCATTTCCTGTGTTTCACTTGTTTTCTCCGTGATCTTTAATGTTTCAAAGTCGGCTGTTGACAACATGCTTTGATCCTGTTCTCATTAACCAATATTCATTAGTCATCCAGTGAACAAACTGTAGGCCTTTGCTTGGTATGAAAGATATAACAAGACATGAGTCCTTTGAGCTGTACCGTGAGAAGTGACATAGAAGCTTTGTACAATGCAATTTTAAGGCTTGTATTTAGATGATTGTGTTGGATTTTGCAGTATCCCACCATGAAATAAATCATGTGGAAAATTGAGCAAAATGTCTTTTAAGATCACAATGAACCCTGAGATTTGAACAAACTGTAAGTTAGGCCTTTGCTATATTGAAAAGATATAGCAAGATATGTCCTTTTAGCAGGTTTCTGAGTAGTGACGTATGGAAGCTTTGGGCAGCAATTTTCTGGCTTGTATTTATATGATTCAGTTGGACTTCTCAGTATCCCACCCTTCATAAATCATGTGGAAGATTTGAACAAGAAATTCTTCAGAATGCAATGAACTCTGTTGCATGATTTTGGTTAAAATATTTTGACTCTCTGTATGGTCATTGCATGGGGTGGTAGGTTTTCTCCTTTTGGCCCCTTTTCTACAGTAAGGTAGGCCATAATGGGTAAACTTGAAATATTAATTAGAAAGTCTAACCTGAAGCTACCTGAACCTGTCATAGTGGTTGTACTATTTTTTGCCTGTTAAACCTTGTCACTGTAATATTTAGAGCATTGTATAAAAAATTGGTTTTTTAAGTTCAAACTTGGGGTCTTAGTGGAAATCTGGCATGTTGTGACTATATTGTGCAGTTTTTAACTTACATAACCTGTTTAGGCAGGCCATTGGAAAGACTCTTTAAACTAGCAGTGAATCCTAACTTTTATGGTTGAAATGCAATTGAGGCATATAACTAGTTTGCTACTGAAACAACAATTAATTCTGTGTTTGATGTGGACTTGTTTAGATTATTTACAACTAGCAGGAAATGCTGCTTTTCATATGCTATGCTTGAATATTCATAATTTATGGTTGATAAATGTTGACTTCCTTGCAGGAAGTGAAATTTCATTTTTCAAAAATGGGGTATGCCAAGGAGTTGCTTTCAAGGATTTGTTTGGTGGTCGTTACTATCCTGCTGCTTCAATGTATACCCTTCCAAATCAACCAAACTGTGTCGTGAAGTTCAATTTCGGCCCTGACTTTGAATGCTTCCCGGAGGAATTAGGAGGACGTTCGCTTCCCAGGCCCATGGTTGAAGTTCCTTATCATGGGTTTGACAACCAAGTGGAAAATGGTGTAGCCAGTGAGAAGAAACAATAGCGAGCTTGAAGCAGAGACTAACATCATTATAAAACCCCTGCTAATTTGAGGGACTGTTTTATATTGTAATTTTAATTATTTACTCTTGAAAATTAGGTCTGCTAAGTTGATTGACTACTTCTGTAAACTTTGACATTTCTTTAAAGATGAGAGAAAGATTGATTTCCTGCTAAGCTGATCCATGTCTTACAGTCTTAGTTGTCATTTTATTTTACTTTTGTCTCGCTCGCATATCTTGATATGATTCTTGAATAAAGTTCTTGTCTGCTATGCTTATGACCTTTTTGCTATTTTGAATGCTTATTTATTTATTTATTTAGTTCGTTATGCTAATTTGAGGGACTGTTTTATATTGTAATTTTAATTATTTACTCTTGAAAATTAGGGACTGCTAAGTTGATTGACTATTTCTGTAGACTTTGACATTTCTTTAAAGATGAGAGAAAGATTGATTTCCTGCTAAGCTGATCCATGTCTTACAGTCTTAGTTGTCATTTTATTTTACTTTTGTCTCGCTCGTATATCTTGATATGATTCTTGAATAAAGTTCTTGTTTGCTACGCTTATGGCCTTTTTGTTATTCTGAATACTTTTTTTTTTTAATTTTTAAAAATTATTTTATTTAGTTCCTTATGCTAATTGCATGGATGTACTGTGGTATTCTTAATTTTGCAATTTGTACTTTTTTCAGACAGGACCCAGCAAATCAGAGATTATGACTTGTATCTGCCACTGAAAATTTTCTTTTGGCTTGCAGTCTTTTAATTTAGAGTTTCTAAATTGGACCTGATTTTATCATTTTGACCCTTTTCTATTAGTAGAATGGAAGTTCTGTGTTTTTCTTCTGTAAACTGAGAGTAAAGCAGATTTTTTGCAGCAGGAGGGAATTATACAAATCTTAACAAAATGAAATGGTAGCAACTATGTAGCTTGTGAGGCGGACTGTTCATCCTTCTAAGACATTGAAATCTAATCTGTGGCTTTTGCTTGCAAACCTTTTGCAGTTCCTAGGAGGATGGAAGGAATTCCTGGTGACTGCAATTATTGGAACAGTCACCTGACAGGTAAATTCTGATTTCAAATTAAATAGTAAAATGATATAAATTCCACTGGCATTAAAAAAATTGATGAGGTTGGCCACATTGCCTTTAGTGAAATTCTATAATAAGCTGCTTGCTCTTGTTTTCTGAATTCCAAATCTATTGGTAATAGGAAGTGGTTTGATGGTTTAACTACTCTTGAAATGATGAGTTTAGCCATATTACTTTTGGTGAAATTCTATAATAAGTTGCTTGCTTTTTTTGTTTTGTTTCCAAATATAGAGGAAGCAGTTTTGGCTGCGAAGCTATTTGCTTATTTTTAAAAATGTGGAAGTGGGATGAATTGAGAAGGGTGGAATTAAGAAATTCAAGGACTTTCTGTTTGAATCAGCCAAATGATCTTCCATCTGAGTGACTATTTGTTTCTAATTCTGCCTTTCATTTTGATGCTAGTCATTAAATATAACTGGTAAAGTAAGAGATCAAATGCTATCATGCTGTGTACCCAATTCACATGTATTCTGATTTGTTGAATATATTCAACTTGAAGTTACATATCTAGTTTCTTTGTTGTCTTCTCTTGTTTTCTGCTTTGTGTTATATATACACATATATACTCGAACAGATTCAATTTAATATTTTTCCCATTAAAAGAGCTGAGAATCTGCTTCCTCAATTTTCAAAAGCTCCTTCCCAGAACTCAAACTTGAGACCTTGAAGCTGAAAGTTTCAAGTTCTAACCTTTCGAGGATTTTGGATTTCAGAACAGGAGGATATAGAAGTACTGCCTCCTTTGAAATTTTGGGGAATGTTTGGGCATCCATGCATGATAGTGGTATAGGATAGTCTCCAAGTTAAAAAATTATTGCACAAAATAGATGACTCCAATATTATATATAACCTCAATGCTTGTGATGTAAAATATCATCTTTTATTATTTTTTTTCCTATGTTACCATATGATTTTAATCATTATTTCTTGAAAAAGGCTTCATGATGATTTTTGTTTTAAATCTTGTTTCACTTAGTGAAATAGTCGAGATATATGCTTAATTCCATCTTGTCAGTCTTGGATGATTCTTTTATTGTCGTAAGGCTTGTGCACTATTTCCTTTTTCTCTCTATGGGAGTGGTATTGAAAATTTGAACAGTATAGATGTCTGTATTTTAAATTGGGTAAAGGAACAGGGCATGTTGAGCTGGAGTGATGTTAATGACTACACATTTATGAAATTTCGACGGTTATAGAAAAGCATTCACTGCATTCAAAGGACCTTAACCATCGTTGTTTTTGAGGATTCTAGGCAGGAAATGGTGTTCTGAGGGGCTGGTTGACTTGTTGGAACAAATATAGACGTGATAATGTAGAAAATAACAAAGCAATTCCTCAATTACTGCGTTATTGAAGGTACTCAAATCCCTGCACTCAATCTTGCAATGTTTGAGGGTGGTGTTTCTTTTTAATGCTTTTCTAATTGTTTGAGAAATCATTATACTAAACACGTAGAGTGTTTGATATTTTGGATAAACATATTATCTCTCTTGATTTATGTCTTCTGGTTTTTCGCCTATTAATCAAAGTGAAGAAAATTGGTTGAAATTGAGGAAGCTCTCTAGCATCAAAAACTGACGAGGTGAGTTTGCCAAAATGCTGCAAGTTGAGCTTAGGATCCAGATACCATGCTCAAGTGTAATCTATGTAATCCAAGTAATTGCTCGTCTTAACTTCAGGTTTTGTGGCACTTAGTGCATTACT
Source organism: Gossypium hirsutum (assembly GCF_007990345.1). NCBI lineage: Eukaryota > Viridiplantae > Streptophyta > Magnoliopsida > Malvales > Malvaceae > Gossypium > Gossypium hirsutum. The sequence goes on along the minus strand of NC_053445.1, from coordinate 40,163,113 downwards.
TGAAGAATTTTTTATAATTGTCAAATGTGGTGCAGAAGAAGGATCATGGATGTTGCCTGTAAGATATTCTATCACCTGTAAAATACTTATATGAATTCTGAGATGTATAACTGTAACAGAATCTGATTTAATCCATCTCGGGGATTTCAAACCTACATTTTTTTAGCGCTGGAAAAGAAGAAAGAACTACAATATAATATTACGTACAAATATAATGGTATCATTAGATGTTATGACATTGTATAATGTAGGAGGCATCAGCTACAAACATTTGGCAGATGAAATTATCTACGAAGAACAATGGGATATTTTCTGTACCTGTTTATCATATCTGGTTACTTCAAAGCACTGGTTGCAACAACAGAAATCAGGTTTCTGCTCTTCATCGCCATTGCTAGGGAGGACCATAAACAAACCATTCTTGGGTGATGGGAAACTCTCTTGCCATTAATGCCAGAACAGTCCGCAGATATTAGAAGCACTTGAAAAATAAAGCTGATACAGGTAATTCCATATGTAATTCTACTATAATCTCTTTCCCTTTGTTTCTGTAATCAAATTCCAGTAAGAGCATTACTATAGTACTCATGATTTGTTGCTTCTAGTGAATTGGAGAGTTTAGACCCTCTTGAGAAGACAGTGAATGTAGAACTTGGTGCCTCTTGGATGGGAAGGCTGATGTTTTCCTAAAAGAAGGTCGTTTTTTCATGTGCTGCAATGTTCGCCATGTATAAAGAGTTCGAAACAATGGTGACACTCTCTCCTTGAACTTGAGAATGATGAAGAAAAGTAATCTATAAGCTATCAAAATCATTATAACAGCTGCTAAGTCCCACCACTTTGAATGATCCAGATGGATGCCTAGCATGGATGTGAGGACGACATCACCTTTCAGTTTTGGACCACCAGGTATGAAGCCATCAAACTCAAGCCCAACCATATCATTCTTGTATGCTCCCTGCATTCTCCATTTAACAGAGTCAATTCAAAATTGTTTTGTTGGGACATTGTTGCATTCGATCTCTAAGTGTTATGCTGTATTTCCTATGCATAATTTTAACTCTTGTACACTGTTAGATTGGCTTACAAAGGTAAGCTTTTTTTTTTAACATAGAAGACTTCAATTTGAGATTCAAGAGGAAAATTACTTGCAACATCCAACTACTTTTCTAGAAAGTTTTCTCCTTTGAAGTAGTGAAAATAAGCTCCAAGAAAAAAAAGTTATGTATTTTAACAGGATTTGAGGTATTGAATCAGCAGCTAATCCAGTTAGGTTCCCTTTTGAGTCAACAAAAAGTATCAAATTACCACTTGTTTCATGCCCTAGACATCAAAAGAAACATCGAATAGCATAAATTTTCTTTTGAAGATTAATAGTAGAATAGTCTTGACTTGTGCTATTATTGAGCAGGCTTTTTCTCATGTTTTCATGTCGTCAGTTAATCTTTGCTCAGTGAAATTCATTTATTGGTCTAAAAGTTAATAATGTTCATTGTCCATGTGGGAATCTGTTTTGTCCTTAGTCTTGTTTTCTTGTTTGAAACTAAATTAAATACGTATTGAGGTTTTCGTAGATCTAGTCTTTTAGACATTCAAAGCAAGGGACACCAATAGTAATTACCTGCAATGCCCATGCACCATAGTTGATATATGAAACAGGGTAACGCCAGAATATCTTAGGGAGATCTGGCAGCAATCTGAAATACCCAGCTGTCATCATTAGCAAACCCTGTGTACAAAAAGAAAAAACTTTACTGAGAAGTGAAAACAATATGAAATACTTTTTAAGACATTAACGAAGGAGCACTAAAAATTTCTCAAAGTAACAGTTCTTACTATATAACCAGCTCCAATTATGACTCCCATCATGAAGTTGGGAACTAGTGATGCTATCATCATCATGCAGCTCTCTACAGTTGCAATGGAGCTAATAAGATCTAGTGAGACATACATGAAATGTGAAATTCCAGGATGAAATTTCACCATGTAATAGGTAATTGCTGCTGTAGAAAGGGACATCACAGTCAAGAATGGAAATGAAGAGAGGAAATTTGATAGTATATAAACAGCAACCCCATAATGTCCATTGCGCCTTTCCCGATAAAAAACCTATGTTATAGCACCAAGCAGAGACAAAAATAGTTATTGAAAGCCTAGCATCATTAGTTTCAGTTTGCCTAGAAAATATTTGGTTAAGTTCATCATCCCTTAACCAGAGATGAGATTACTTACCTTGAGTTCTTCAATGAAGGATGGGAAGCCTCCTATGGACATGAATGTCATGAAACCTGATATGAAACCGCCACAGGCCCCACGAGCTAAGATTGAATTGTAGTTTGTTCCAACATCGAAGAAAATAGAGCCAACACAAATAGATAAAGCCACGTAGATTGCTATCCTTAACCAGTAATACCCCAAATCTCTTGACATGTTTACAAAGGACCTATTCGTCAAAGTTGATAGTTGAGTCAACCATTTTGCTTCACCACTGTGTTTTTTCTCAATAACGAGTCCCTCCTGAAATGCAAATAAGTAAAAGATAAGGAAATGTTTGGTGTATGAGCTACTTGACATATTTAAGCCCTATGTTACTCAGATGAGGGTGTCGGATTTAGTTATGTATTAGACATGGGTATGTTCAAAATTTTCTGTGTTTTTCAAAATATCTGAAGGATTGTACTCTCAAACCCATGTCCAAATGCATGTTGGATACAAGTGTTAGGCACGGATATTTCAAGAAAAATGAAGAGTTGTAAACCATAGGCTTTCTGAGGAAGGAAACTCATGTTCATCTGTTTGTTTAACTGAGGCTGTCAGATCTTGTATAACAGTGCCTTCCAATATAATATCTAATAATAATTCACTAAAATCAGTGGCATAGGTAAATCAATTAAAAAAAGTGAGATAAATTGACTTGCATTTTAATTAAACTAAATGTTAGAACTCGTGCTGGCTAACAAATCCGAAGGATGTAGGTAGATGGGCAGATGGGAAAAACTTGTACATGTTAGATGATGTTTCATGACTAAGTTTGAAATGCTTACAATGCCTGAAATTTCTCGAATTCTTGCTCTTGCCTTTGCCGCATAATCTGAGCTTCTGTATTTCTTAACGAGCAATGTTTTTATCTGTGCTGTTGGTAGGTGTGCCAAAGGATCTAATGTATTTTTAAGTTCCTGCAGTTCATAAATGGAAAACTTATAAAACTAATTTAAGTTTGCTGCATAATCAGTTTTAAATGATTAGATTTAGAACCATGTTTTATATTGAAAATCTATTTGGCTTATAATGAAAACATTGATTGGAATAAAAAAATCAAGTTTCTAAGATAATAACAGTTAATTATGATACAGGGTTTTTGTATGGACTCGGACAGTTATTTATAACATCACTGTTCCTTGTTTAGAATATGAAATTATTTCAGAAAACCGTGATACCCTGCTTCAGATTTTATTTTTTGCATGTAAAATCCAGGGAAAATCATAAAAATGCAAGGAAACTAAGTGACTGCTACATGGGAAAATTACTATGTTGTTATTCCTTTGGAATGTGAAAATTGAAATGCATACAGTTATTCTGTTAGATCCCTTCAGAGCCTCTGCAACAATGTCAAAATCTGAATTTATGCAACGAAGGAAGTGGTCTGATGGATTTCTTCGACTTGGACATGGAAATCCTACTTCAGCAAAGAACTGCAAAAATCAAATTTTGTAAGTAGAAATGAACAAATTTATTTTCAAATTTATATGCTTAATGTGATGAAACACTATTATCTATGAACAAGTTTGATGAGATTGTCAAGATAAACCTTTGCAGCCATTTTTGCCTCCCCAAAATAAACCTGTTCTCCACCGGATAGTAAAAACAGGTCATCAAAAAGTGAGAAAACTTCACTACTTGGCTGATGGATTGCAGAGATGATAGTTCTGCCATCACGGCCGACATTCCTAAGAGTTTGTATCACAAAAAATGCTGAGGCGCTGTCTAGGCCACTCGTAGGTTCATCAAGGAACAAGAGATGGGGCCTTGTGAGGATTTCAAGTGCAATGCTTAGCCGTTTCTTCTCCCCACCACTTATACCCCGTAGGTGCCAGTTTCCAATAAGCCGGTCAGCACACTCCTGGAGACCCATTTCTGTGATTGTTCCCTCCACGATGCCGTCAATATCTTGTCTGGTCAGTGATGATGGGAGCCTCAATTGAGCTGAGTAAGTTATGGTTTCTCTTACAGTTAGAGTTCCCAAAAGTATGTCCTCTTGAGTTACATAAGCCTGAAATTTCAAAATAGATAAGTCTTTATTGAAGAGCCACGCCATATGCATAATTGGAATCCCAAATTTTCTGGGGCCAATTCAATTTCTTAGTCACATATAAAGTTGCTATTAGGATTTTAATGTTGAGTTAAAAGTAATATGTTGATGGTACTTACGAAACTACCGTAGTCTAGCCTCTTCTTCTTCCCATTAAGAAGAACATTTCCAGTCATGACAACGTTTCCAGATAGTCTACCTGCATAAATTTCAAAGATTTTTGTTGGTGTTCAACATTAGCTTGCAAATGCCTGGGAACTCATAGAATGCATGCAAATGTAGGTTAATAATAGTTATGCTTCAATTGTGTTGTCATCGTTCTTCTTTTATGTTAACTCGGACATTTCATTTTTCTTCAACACCCATGTCTGGTACATCGGTGTCCGGAGACCTGGATTATATATGCTCAGTCTTTCAGCTTATTCAATCCTACTGCACTACTGAACCAATTGTTTGTTACAGGTGAATGATTTAGCATGCTAATTAAGAAGTTGAACTTTGATTAGATAATAATGATGTAAGAATGGGAGATTATTATCAAACAAATAAACAAAATTGGAGGAAGTAACAGGGCATGATGATTAGTTGGAGATGAGACGGAGAACATGAATGCACCGCACGCATGCATGGTCATGGGATGATACAATTTTTACTATTACATGATATAACATACTTTAATATATATTATCTTTAGATATATTTATAATAAGTATATACAATAAATAAAATTTAAATTAAAAAAATAAAGTTAAACCAATTAAATTGAGTGGGGCTAAGTTGGTTGAATTAATTGATTAGTCAAGTTTTAAATCATGAAAATCAATTATTCTCCCCAAGGCACGACATATACCAGCAGAGTAAATTGATGTGGTGGTGTATTGTTACTGACATTTAGACTTAAAGATTGTAGCCTGCCCTGCAGCAAGCAACCACTTTTTTTTTTTTGGGTTGAGTAAACTAAGGCATCATTGAATGATGCAGATAAAAGCAGGAATTAAAGGGGTATAGCAGTATTGACCGTATTCTACCATTGGGTAGATTGGACAGCCCATTTATGACCCTTTCCACAATTTAATTCCATCTTCTAACTTACACTTCCACCCATTTAATTCTCTCAAAATCAAAATAGTTGGTCAAATATCACCCCAGCTATTTAGGTTATGTCGGATTTTATTATATTCATTTTAATTGTAATCTGATCATTATAGTTGTATCAATCAAATTAAAATGAAAAATAAAGAAGTTTTGATAATAGTAATTAAAATATCAAAACAAAAATCTTCACCATATAAGATTTTGACTTACTTAAATTAATGATTTTAGTAATAAAAAAAATTAATTTCGATAGACGTCTGACAATATAATGAAAACATAATTTAAAGATTCATCCTAATCTCTTCTAAAAGTGGAAAGATATAAATGGTAAAACAGTAGTGTAAGAGTGGGTCTCATTAACATGAATATCTAATCTGTTATGGTATGGATGGTTGTGCTAATTATACTCCTATATTAATACGGTATCGACACCTAACATACCTCATGTCTTCCCACGTATATGGGACAACATCTACGTACATCGGTAACGACATAAATATCAGAATACTATAATATTTCAATTTGGTCAAGACACGGCTAACATGTGAGGCGGAAGACGGCAACCGCCGCCAATTATGGCGGTTTAACTTTTCAAGCACAAAAAGATTAAATACGCTGTTTAACTTTCTAAGAAGGATTCTTCGGCATAAAGAACTCTCTTTTTTAACCTTCCTATCATTTTTTGACTCCCATTGTATCTAGAGTTGAATCTTTAAATAACATCTAAATCTTACTGGATAAAATCATCAACTCTGAAAAGAGATGTAAGCCTCTTTTTAGACTAAATTGTATAAACAGAAGATATGAAATAAATATTTTATGAAAGCACCAAATGCTGCTTATAAATCTGGAAGAAGAAGAAAGGCTTAAGATCTGTAAGCCCGTACTTTTTCTTTTCTTTTCCTTTTAAGAGTTTTTATACAATATATAGTATAATCCAACAGAAAATATCATGTATTTGAGATTCTCTTCTTTATCTATATTCATATGATATTATCATGTTTACCACTCAAAATGGATTTATCAAGACATAAAAAGGATGATTGTTGGTTTAATTAGTTGCTTGCAAAAGGTTGAATGGAGTTGGGTTACATGCATGCGATGAAACCAAAAGATCAAAAACAATATACAGATGTGCAAAAGTTACCATAAATGCAGCCATAATATTGAGGATTGTGGTGGTTAAGTTGGGGGATGGATAGAGGGGCAAACCTGCTAAGGCATCGAGTAAAGTGGATTTGCCAGAGCCAGAAGGACCCATGATGGCCATGATTCTACCAGGTTGAGCGCACCCTGTTACTCCATCCAGCAATCTCCTGGTCGGTCCATTCCCAAAGTTGGGCAGCGCCACCGTCAGTTCTTCCCACACCAAGTACATCCTATTTCCTTCCCCTCTCCCTCTCCCCAACCCTTCCTCACCCTGCTGCACTTCTGCACCTCCATTAACACCGCCGTTCACCTCCTCTATCTCCACGTCACCCATCAAATCAAACAGAAACAAAAAATAAGATGAAAGCAAAGCAATGCAAACAAAGCAAATAATAAGTGTTGCTTTTGTGTAGACAGTATGCTTAGTTATATATAGTGAAAGAAAGTGTCAGAAAGGAACAGCTACATGGCACTTGCGACTGTGAGGAAGTTAGTTCGGAAAAGTAGGTTTGTCACCAAACCTCTTAGGGTTGCGGAGAATAACTGGTTACTCACTACTTGGCTCTTCATACACATGCTCATCGCTTTGCCTGCTAAATACTCATTACAACATCAATGTATGTCTTGGTGAATTGAATAGTAAGAAGTTAAATATCACTTTTTATGTTAGATATTTACTTTTTTAATAAAAAAATGAGAAATAAAATAAAAAAATAGGTAAACTACACTGCTATTTATTCAACTTTAAATTCTTTTTATTTAATTTGATTTTCTTTTTCTTTTTCTTTTTTAATTACTTATTGTTAAATGATTAACACAAAAATGAGGCGAATTTTTAAAATTGATATAACAATAAATTTAGCTTTTAATATTTATGCATTATGTTAATTTGGTCTTAATTTTTAAAAATTTAGCCTTTAATATTTACACATTACTTAATTTTATCCTTTTTTTTATATGAAATATAATTTAATACACAATATGCAAATTAGAAATAAAAGTAAAACTATTTTTAAAAAAACAAATCCATTTGTTACCAAAATAAATAATTATGAAATGCATTGTTTTCCTTATCCTTCAAATGACTAAGAGCTTGATACCTCTCAATGATAGTTAATTTAGTTTTTGTTAGCTTAAGTTGACCGTCATTGATGAAGTAAAAACTCAAATTTTTTTTAAGTTAATAGATTTACAACTGGATTGAACTAACAAAGTGGTTATTTTTCATTTTCTAGCAATTGAATTGGTTGTATTGTTTCTTTTTCATTGAATCATATGTAGGGACAATACACGAAAGGGCCATAAAGAAAAACAAAACTGCAAAAGGATTAAATTTCACAATGTATAAATGTTGAAAGTTAAATTTTTTTTGAATCAAGACTAAATTGGCGTAATGTATAAATATTGGGGGTTAAAGTTGTTATTATGTCAATCTTAAAAGCTACCACACCAACTTTCCATTAGTGATTTAATATTAGTGATGAAAAAATCGAATAGTTAAAATACCATTTTATAACATTTCACAGTTCAATGACTAAAAAAGAAACTTGTTAATAGTTGGGTGACTACCAATGTAGTTTACCCTAAAAGAATTTTTACATTTATATGAATTTCAACTGGTGTAAGAGATTTTACATTTAAAAATAATTGAAAAAATATTTTTATATTTATATGAGTTTGAATGAATGCTAATTCATTTAAAGTTTTCAATATTTTCAATTCTACGAAGCATTTTAGTAAAAACAATGAAAATATTTTTTTATTGTTTTTTAATTTTCACCCATTCTAAAAAACTATTTTTAAACATGATTCCAAAAAGAAAATCAATCAAACAATTTTTTAATATATATTTTTTATTTTTCAAGAAAATTTAAACAAAAAGTGATTTTTGTTTCCTAAAACTATATATAGGTAGCCATTATCTATGGAATATTGCTTTATGATTATTGAGAAATGACTTGTGACTTTTAGGGTCTAATTTGCAATTTTTATTTTGGGCCGAATTTATCATTATAGTTAAAATTAAACTTTACTTTTATTTCAATTCTATCATTTTCAGTTTTTGTTATAAATTTTAATTGTTTTTTTTTCTTTTCTTTTTATCTTAATATTAGAATTTAAGAAAAATAAAATTATTTATTTATTTTCAAACACAAAATAAGTGGAAAAACTGGTTGAACCCAGTCTTCTAAATGTTTTGGAAATCTTTAGACTCAAAGAAATTTTAAAAAGAAGTCAAAAAATAAGAAAAAGGGGAAAAATGAATTTGCACGGAGAAAACACAAGTTTGATTTTTCTTTTTTCGAATTTTGGAGTCGTTATTGTTGGAAAGATTTTACTTGAATATCACGCCTGACCTAAACAAGACTAGATTCATATGGTAAAAAAAATAAAAAAAATAAAAATCTCAATTTGTTAAAGTTATTAATTATAAAAGTTGATTTCTTTCAAAATTTTAAAAAGATAATTAATGAGGCCTTGATTCAATGACAATGTTGAAATCTTAAAAATTTTAAAATTTTAAATTCGAGCCCCATCCTATTTAGATTGTCTGTGGCTTTACAATTCATATTTATTTTGGTTTCAGTCTCACTATGTGTGAGCTATATCCAAATTTATTCGAATCTAGATTTATATATATATCAATTATCGGTATAGTTGTGCTTTGTAATGTTGATTATAGTTGTAGTTATCCATATGCATGGTTTCTATTGTAATTTTGATTGTATTTGTATCCTCTGATCTCTTAAACAATTTATAAAGTTTAGGCTTTATTTGGTTTCTAGAAAATGCTAAAGCAGATATGATTGGTTGAAAATTTTAAAAATAAATTTTGAAAAATTAAAACTAAAAATATGTAATATTAAAAAATATATATTTTAATTGTTTTCACAAAATAATGCTTTTTAAGTTGAAAAAAAAAGAAAACAAGGAAATTTTAACTTTAAATATAATTAATGAAAAAGTATTTTTTTTAAAAATTTTAAATATCAAATCTCTCACATTGATTCGAGCACATATAAATACAAGAATTATTTTATTTTATTATTTATGTTTCAATTATAGGAAAATAGATACCAAACGAGATTTTTGTTGAGACAAGTTTTGAAGTAGTTATTGAAATGCCAACGGTAGTTGTCATTATGTCTAACAGTGTGGCAGACTCTATTACTTGTTATATTTAAAGTTAATAATTTTTTAAACAAAATCTTTGGATGATGTTGATATTGTGGAAGTGTGAAAGTTTGTCTATGAATATCAATTCAGTTGAAGCAATTTATCTTAAAGATCAGACCGAAACAAGCAATTTTGTTGGTTTGTGGAAATTGGATCGAGATAGCTGAGAAGACATATCTCCAACAGTTCACTTTACTTTGGTCTTTATTATTATATTGTATCTTACAATTTTAACTATGGTTTAATAGTGGAATTGATTGTAATTGATCTAGTATATTACCATGTTTTAGAACTCTCATAAATTTGAGAAACTTGCATAGGTTTTGTACTAAGTATTGAGTGCACTTATTTATTCATTGAGTAACGTATTCTTGTGAGTGCATAAAGAGAGTAAAACAAGTTTGTTTCCTGGTTTTACGACTTAAGTTATTATAGGAAGAACTTAGAGGTGAGTGATCTAGATCTTTAGGCACACAAGTGACCTTGCTATACTAGAGTGTGATAGAACTTGAATCACTTACTGTATTGAGATTGAAGATAATGAATTTTCTCGCTAAATCAAGCTTCGCAGGTGTAAGGAAAATGAGCCGCGTAAACAATTTGTTGTGTTCTTGCTTTCTCTATTCTTGTCTCATTCCACCTTTAGTGGTCACTATAGCCATCACTTTCATTCCAACATTATGTTTTCTAGGTAATTATCAACTATCTGTTTTTACATTTGGTATCAAAGTCTCCCACTTAACATAGCTAATGGTGTTTCCTAGTGGTTTTAATTGTTAGATATGGAAAAATCTTCAATTGCTCGTCCCTTATATTGGAGGGTTCCAACTATACTAATTGGAATGTAAGGATGAAAGCTTTCACCAAGTCCACTGATGAGAAAGCATGACGCTCTATCCTTACTAGATGGCAACCATCTATGATTGACACAAAAGTATGAAGAACTGCTAAGTCTAAATTGGCTTGGACCACTGATGAAGAATGACTTGCAAATGTCAATTATAAAGCTCTTCATACTAATGAGGAAAGGGAGATCCTTGAAACTACTCATGAAAGAACCAAATTTTTTTATTTTCTTATAAAATAGTCGATACCTCAAATTCTATTTTTCTTAAATAAGTCAAATTAATACCAAATGCTAATTATTACCCTTGATAAAAAAAAAACTATACAGTCAACTTAATACCTGTTCTTGAAACCTCTCTATTAAATTTCCCGAAACAACTCAAATTATCAATTTCGACAAAAAATCAAAATCTTCGACGTAGAATAATCTCGAGCGTTACAAAAATAACATAAATGAAGAAAGTTATTTGGTACACCGCTAGTGGAGTCTAAAAACACCACAAGTAGAATTAAGAGTGTGACATGTGATTGTAGCATATAGTAAAAATATTGGATATATTGCAAATAAAACGAAGTGTATACCAAATATGAACTGATAAATAAATATACATAAAATTATGGATAAATATTTAATATATTAGTGTTGGAAATTTTCAACTACACACCCCTTAAGTACTTACAAATAAAAATAAATAAATAGCACATGTGGTAAAATCTCAACCCACTTATAGAGTTAAAAATTTTCACAACGAAATAATTATCCTAAACTTAATTCTTAATATGAAAAATTGTTTGGTATAATATCAATGTAATTCTTATACTCCTCCAGTAGGGTTTGAAAAATAATACACATGCCATTTAAGATATAGTAAAAATTTAAAAATTTAAAAAAAATATTTAAATATGGCTTATAAAATTAAAATGTTTCACATGCCAAATATTAACCCTATTAATATATGAGAAATTCATATAAATTAGAAATATTTAAACACAGGTAAAAAAATTTAAAACAAAAAACAGACAATTTTCCTTTCTTTACTTCAATGTTTGCTCAGAACCCCAACGGAAGAAAATAATATAATAAGGGTAAATTACACCTAATATCATTAAACTATTAGTAAGTTTAAGTTTTAGTCACTTAACTTCAACATATTATAAAATAGTTACCGAAGTATTCAAAAGTTTTGATTTAAGTCACTAAATTATTCAAAAAAAAAATATTTAAGTCACTGGCTCTAAGTGACGATTTAATGATCAATACCTATCGACAAATAGAAGAACATACTTTAGATCCAAATAAATCTGACTGTTAGTGTTAGAGATTACCAAAGAAAGCTATTTGGATTTTGATCCGTAGATTCATGAGTTCAAAGCTGTTTCATAAAAAAACTGAACTATAAAAGAAAAGGGGAAGAAAATCTTTCGATTGGTGCATGCGGTGCGAACAAAGGTTATATAGTAACAATTTTAACAGTCTAATGACTTGAATTAAAACTTTTGAATATTTTAATGATTATTTTGTAACTTTTTAAAATTAAATGACAAAAACGTAAATATAAAAATAATTTAGTGAAGTTGGATAATAATATAATAAAAGGGCACACGTCAGCTATTGAAGTAGAGTGTATATATCTTGTGATATTATAAGATGGATGCAGTGGTGTAGGTGAAAAAAATAAATGGAATATTAAATGACTCAGTAATTAGCAAATCCTCCTCCCAACTAAACCTGCCACTCACCACCGTTGCTTATTTGTATGCATGGATGTACTTACAATTATACCCATTAAAAGTTATAAACTACTTATAAATATTATAACTTATTTATAAATTATCTATTGATTGACATGAGCATTGTGGTCAATACAAGAGGATATAGCTTTGAGTGCGTTAAAGCGCATTATCTTCCTATTTATGGGCTGAAGAGAGGTTATCAGTAATTTTAAATAGTGTCAAAAGGTTAAATATAATAAAAATTGTTAAAAAAAAGTGCAAATTATTTAAATGGTATTATGATACAAATTATAAGGAGATTTTTCAAAATTTGCTGCTTGGATTCTTAGTTGCAAAACAGGACACTGTATGAATGGGATCAAAAGATCTGTTTTAATCACAGGCAGACTACGTTAAATCCCTTTCACTTCCTTTATCTGTGCAATAGGACCATTCCTTTTTCACGTTTTCCGATGTCTCAAACACAGTTACTGTCATAAATAAACACACCTAAACTTTTTTTCATATTTATAAATAAAGTTAATTAAAACCTAATACAATTAATTAACCACAACTTAGATGGATAATGAGGATCCAAGAGTACAGACAATGTAGTTCGAGGCATTTATGAAAGAAAGATGGATAATGAGGATCCAAGAGTACAGACAATGTAGTTTGAGGCATTTATGAAAGAAATGTGGGGGGGGGGGTGTATAAAGAAAAGAGGTCCAGAAGCACTAAGTTGATAGTGTGTTGGATGATATTCCATGTGTGATAGAAGTATTTGAAATTAAAATAAAAATAAAATCACATTACTACTAATATTGTTGTTGGAGATCAACATGTATAAACAACGAAATAGAAAATGTAGGAAAGATTGAATACAAATTTTACGTGAAAAATTCCTCCGAAGTGGATAAAAAACACGGGTAATTAAAGGAGGCTTTGAATTTTCACTAAATGAGGAAACAAACAAGAATACAATATGAAGAAAATAAACCTAAATGTACATTACCCAAAACTCCGAATACAAAGCCCTAACTCTCATAGAGTAAACCCAAAAACAAAAGCTTAACTTTCATAGAGTTCTCTCAAAAGGGATACAAAATTCTCTCAATAGTTACCACGAAAATTATTACCAAAACTCATCTGCGACTACATCTCGTTACCCCCAAAAGAAAAATATGACGATACTACATCTTTAATTGTCTTCTTAATTGACCTCTCAAAATAGGGATACAATGACCCCTTTAAATAGGCTAAGATTAGAGGTTTAATTATACTAAAATATCATGGAGTAATCAGAGTTCGACAGGGAGAAATAATCATAGTTTTACTAAGAGAAGAAACCCGGTTTAGTGAGGAACACATCGCCATGTCGTGATGTCGTTTATCAACTCATCTGGACGTTGCGTGTTGTGTTGTCGGTACATCGGTTTCTTCTCGCCAGAATGTCGAATGTCGCATCGTTGAGACGTCGGTTCTTTCTCATGGCGACATAAATCCTATTTCATTCGAAAATACGAGGCACGCTCCACAAGTATGTATATAGTATTTCTTAATAAAAAATAAGAAGTAAATTCACAATTAAGGATTTAAAGTACATATCATTCAGGATTAGGGAGGAATTTAAAAACTGGTAACATGAAGCAATAATTATGAGGGACAACTAATACCAAATTTCATTTTCAACTCATCAATCATACAACCTAAGCTGTTTTTTATTCGTTGGAAGACATTTATTTCTTAGCTAAAGTTTGTAAGAAAAGGGACGTCTTTCTTTTTCTCTATCCATTTTCCCCCCAATTTCCAAGCTGTATACTGCATATAGCATATAAAAGGTCCTAAACATTGTCATATACCATCCCAGAGGGCCCAAATTCATTTCACTCTCCATCCCTCCTCCTTATCATACAATTACACTTATCATAACTATTTATACCTCGTCAGATAAATAATATTTTATTATTTACAAATGTCTACCAAATTATAATTATTTATCAAATAGTTGTGTTATAAATATGTAATCTTTGTACATAAAGTTATTTTATAAAAACGTTATTTTATGTAACTTATTTTGTAAATCATACAATCTTATTTTGTAAAACGTTATTGAATGCTTATATATAATTTTTTTTATTAGTCCTTTTTTCTCTTTTGTGTTGAGTGTTGAGGATTTTACTAACATTAATTTTCTTTTCTTATTTTTTCAATTTTTTATTTATATTTTCTAACAATTTTAAGGCTCTAATATCTAATTCATATGAAGCAAGAATTATTTTTATTTGGTTACTAACTGCAATGTAGTAAGATCAATTTTGTTTCAAACAATTTTCGAAGGTTCTGTGGAGCGTGCCTCGTATTTACGAATCATCGTTGCCACGAGGAAGAGGTGATGTCCTGACGACGTGACACTCGACGAGAAGAAAACGACGTCCTGACGACACGAAAAATGATGTCTTAGTCGTGTTTAACCTACAAATTTAGCCTATAAAAGGGGTTGTTGTAACCTAGATTAATCATTTTCATCATATTTGAGATTGAGAGAGTTTTGTGAGTTTTTGGAAATCTTGGGTTTTAGCCAGAGTGCTTTATTCTTTCAAGATTTAGGGTTGTTTGTTGAGATTATCTCTATCTTGTACTCTTTCGGTTTTTGCCCATTTAGTGAAGTCTCATTTGCCCGTGGTTTTTTGTTATCTTCTTTGAAAGAAATTTTCCACGTAAATATTTGTGTGTTTAATCTTCTCTACTTTTACCTTTATTTTCTCATTGCGTATATGGGTTTGTAACACTCTAAACCCGGCTTAGATGTCCAGACCAAATTCGGAGAGTTACATCACCAATACTAAAATTTCTACTATCATAACGCAATCAAAATGAACCATTCATCACATAATATCCTTCACAACAATTAATTAAACACATATATTCAAAAATACCATAACATCATAGAATACCGAAATCCCTAATAGTAATGCTTAAAAGAAAAATAAAAGCTTGACCAAGCTCCTGCGGCACCGACCCGATCAAGACTGGGGACCACCGAAAATCCAATCAATAACAAAATGAGTTGTGAACTCTAGTGCGTAAAATAAAGTTTATTCAATTAATACTCGCTTATAAAATAATTCCAAATTCAGAGATTCGGTTCGATATAGAAGTAATTTCGGTTCAGATTCAGAGCAGACGAGTTACATATATATATATGCAATTTCAATTCATATATGGTATAGATCAGATTCAGATGCAACATTCCTATTTTCGTCCCCTACACACCGTCTTTGGCCATCCCAACACACCATTATAGACATTCAATGCCCAACCAACCCTGCACACCTTTAGAGTGTTCATTGACACTTTCACAGAGACGCACTTAGCTGCTAGATTAACATGCGACAAGCTCCAAAATCAGAATAATACTTATTATGGCTTAGCCACGATTTCAGAACAGACTTCTTCCCCCTTCACAATATCCCAACACATGCCAATACAGAACACAAATACCCATAACATGTATTCAGTCATTCTAACTCATTACACAATTAAACAAGACAGTTCAATATCAGAGTAAATATTATAGTGCACATATAATTATGTTGCTCACATATCAGTTTCAGAGTATCAGACAATTCCTATACAATCAAATTCAATTATTCGTACATTAAGGAAGCCAATATCAAGGTTAAGTAACATTTACAGCCTCAAAATCAGCTTTCGAGCCCAATAACCTACCACATGGCCAGCTCACAAGCCCGTGTGCCTTGCTCGTGTGGTTCTGAAGCATAAACAGTGAGTTATACGGCCTGGACACACGCCCGTATCCCTGGCCATGTGGTATTGTACCACAATCAGTGAGTTACACGACCTAGGCACACGCCCGTGTCCCTTGCTCGTGTGAACCCTGTACCAATATGGCTACACACGGCTTAGACACACGCCTGTGTGCCTTGCCCGTATGGCCCCAAGTTAATGAACAGTAAGTTACAAGGTCACCCACACGGCCTGCCACTAGGCCATGTGTCTCACACGGCCTGGACACACGCCCATGTGCTCGACCGTATGGCGTCGACAACCACCATTCTCGGTGACCAAAACTTGCAAAATTAAGGTTTTCGATACACACTTGATTTCACTTTGACAAAGAAACAACACGGAGACTACCCGAAACCTAATTAATCATTCAATAATCAATTACACCATCAATTTCAATATTTTAGCAAAATCAACCTACCACTTAGATCATGTTGAAAGTTTTGACGCAATCCCAACTCAATTCGTATACTCACATCGCACAAAACAGGAGAAATTAGACTAACACAACGGAATAACGTCTCTTGCAATATCCTCACCTAAAAAGGTAATCAATCAAATGATTAAACAAAATGTTCAAACATCTGAGCAAAATCCCGTTTCGACAAAATATCGTTAACTCAACGAAACTCGCAAAACGAGAGGAAGTAACTACAAAACTTACTCAATAATCGCACAGTCGACTTTACAGGCAACGAAGAACTCCCAATTAACGCAGAATTGAATACCATTAAAGGAAAAAGAAAAGAAAAGAAGGAGAACTGGAAAAGAAAATAAACTTAGAAGAAAAGAAAAAACAAAAAAAGAAGGTACGATGGAAATTCTTCAGACTATTTTAAGTTAACCATCTCCTTCCGGCATTTGCAAAAAAAAATATTTCCTAACGCATACAATGGGATTTGAACTCAAGACTAGATAGAATACAAACATATGTTTAACCAATAAACCAATAGGCTCATTCTTGACATTGATTTACCCATAATTGCATTTAACTACGAAACACATGGATGAAGGTTGTTTTAAAAACAATTACAAAAATTTTAACGATGCAACTCGAACTCTAGAAAATAAAGAAAGGAGTTCAAGCTTATATGTAATGAATCACATATTATTAAGGGAAGCAAAGGGTAAAAGGGTTGCAAATCTATATAAAAAACTCAAATAATTGGTTTACAAATGCACCAGGTCATGTATTAAGCATTTTATTTGATTTATTCGAATTCTTTTCTTTTTCTTTTTTTTTTGCTTGAGGGTATTTTATCTTGTTTTAGAGTGTTAGGGAGTAGTAAATATTTATTTTGAAACTACTAATGTATTTAAGCGTTTGGGTTGAAAGAATAGTTTGTATGTTGTAACAATTTTCACATAGTGATTTCTCTTAATTGTGTAGTAATTTTTTCCTATTTGGCGGGGGGAGGGGGAGGGGGAGGGGGAGTTTCCATATAAATTATTGTGTGCTTATTTATTTTATTCATTCCAAGTTTATTTATCTATTTTTTAGCATCGGGTTATTTCAAGTGCTTTCTTGAAGATTATCCTCAGTTGCTGGAAAAAAGGGCATTGAGGTGTAGAGTGATTAGTCATGTAAAGAAGAATTATTCAGATGGATCTAATTCAACAAAAGACTCCAAATCAAAAGCTAATCGTGTTTTTATTGTCATGAATGATGATAATCTTTTATGACATTAAGAAATATGTTATCATGGTATGTTTGCTTTATCATGAAAAATGATTCAATGTTGTCAATAGATTTGAAGTTGCACATGGGCATTGGATGGCATTTAGGTGTGTAGTGTAATTAAGTTGATGGTTAAAGAACTTCCAAGAACCCAACATGGAAGTTGCACCATAAATGTTTAGTGAATGTACTTTTATGGTGGAGTAGAATAATTCTTTTAGTTGAGAATTATGATTGTCAATAAACACAACGAAAGTTCAAAATTTTCAATTAAAGTGGAGATTTGTTGAGGTTGATTGAAAATATGGGTTAATTAGCAAGAAAATAAGAAAAGGAGTTCAAGCTTATATATAAGGAATTCCACGTTGTTAAGGAAACAAAGGGTAAAGGGGTTTCAAGTTTATTAAAGGAACTCAAGTTGTTGGTTTACAAATGCACCAAGTATTAAGCTTTGCATTTGACTTATTTAAATTCTTCTCTTTCTCTTGTTTTAGGGTATTTTCTCTTGTTTAACGGTTTTTGGGAGGTGTAATTAAATATTTGTAACACCCTATTTTTCAGTGCTGTTAGAAACAGTGGTTTCAGGATCACAATTCTGACGAGAGAGTCTATAGATATATTTAATTAATATTTATGAGTTAAATATAATGTAATAGTGAATCGTGATTTAATAGATTTTATTAATTAGTCAGTTAGTCAAGGTACAAGTGGTGCATATCGAAAATCAAGTGATTTTAGAAAATAAGGTATTGGGACCTCGTTTCCGTAAACCAAGCCCATGAATATTTTATTAAATATTTACGAAGTTGTTATATAGGTGAATTAAAGTTTGGTCCAAAATTTTAGTGATTTGGATAATTAATTAAAGAAAAAAGACTAAATCGTAAAAGACGTAAAACTTGATTACTATTAAATTTTATTAATTAAAAAGTTTATTTAGTAAAAATGGGAGGACTTATATGGCATGTAGACCATAATGGATTGGTATGGATGCTTAAGGTTTTATTTTACTTAAATTTATATGATAAAATTATATTAAATTAAAGTTAAAAGTTAATTAAACATAAAAATAATTTAAAACCCATCATCATCTTCATTCTTTTCTTCTTCCCCAACCAAACCACCATATTTAGAGCTAGGGAGTTTCAGCCAACTTCTTCCAATTGCATGCAAGGCTTCTAGCTATCCGATTTTCGTAAATTTATTTTTTGAGATCGTTGCATCTAGGTTCAGCTAACCCGTACCTCCACTTTTAAAACCGTCAAAGGTTTAAATAGATTCCATTGATATTATTTAAAGTTTTTGAATGGTAATGGTTTAGTTTGAAGCTTAATATTGAAATAAGATTGTTTTGGATAGTGATTTTGTATAGTTTTAAGCTTAAGGACTAAATTGTGAATGTATAAAAATTGATGCGAAATTTATATGAATTGTGATAATAAGAGGCTGTATATGGACATAATTGAAGTGGGTTTAAAATTTAGAGTTCAAATTTGGAAGATATTGTAACACCCCTTACCCGAGACCGTTGCCGGAGTCGAGCATGAGGCGTTACTTGACTTAACTTAAAAGTTCGGGGGATAAAAATTTACTTTTAAAAGTTATTTCACTGTTCATAATAAGGCTGTCCACCTGCGCATCAGTCACTAAATCAATTATAACTAGACCTACTAAACTTGAAATTTAGATCCGTAAATTTTCCCTGAAACTAGACTCATATATATTTTTACCATAAATTTTTCAGAATTTTTGGTTCAACCAATTAATACAGTTTATTAGTTAAAGTCTCCCCTGTTTCACTGATCAACTGTCCTGACCTCTCGTCATTAAAATTCAATTATCTCATTGTACAGACTTCATATGGTGTTCTCACTTGTTTCTACAGAGAATAGGCTCAATAAGGAATCTAGATATATAAATTAAAACTCATAAATATTTTTTAAAAATTTTTAATGATTTTCCAAAGTCAGAACAGGGGATTCTGAAAACCACTTTGACCTTGTCTAACTAAAATGCAAATATCTCAGAATACATGACTCCTTTGTCTACACCGTTATTTTTCTATGAAAATAGACTCAATAAGATTTAATTCTATATCTCATCCACCCTCTAATTAATTTTCTACTATCCTTGGTGATTTTTCAAAATCACATCACTACTGCTGTCTCAAAACTGATTCACTACCAATTTTTTTACTTTTTCATGATTTCTATGCATAATTTATCACCTAAACATTTATAACAATAAACACCTTCATACTTAGATATTTTAATAACTATTCATCATCAAATATTTACATATCATCTTTTGGTCATATCTTAAGAATATACAATCGAAATGACCAAGTCCCTATACATGCCATAGCTCAAAACATTTATCGTCTTAAAATACCGAGTTGTGGTGGTTGATAGTGTGAACGCTCTCCGACGTCTTCAAGATCCCGACTATACTTGATAATACTATATGAAAGAAAAAGAAATAAAAGAAGTAAGCATAAAGCTTAGTAAGTTTACAAGTAAATAAATAACAACATTTATCATAAACAATTATATTCATAAATTTTCATTAAGCATTAAGATCTTTACTTTCTTCTTTACTTACTCTCTTACTCGTTTACTTACTTGCTTGCTTAACTTACTCATTCGTTGCTGAAATTTCTTTTCTCAACTGATAACTGAGATACTCTTAATCTTATTAACTCACCTGAACTTGTCTATTAGGCTTTTACCTGAACTTTCATGTAACATCGTCTATTTACTAGCCCGTTGAATCACTTGGAATACTAAGGATACTCGGGTCTCCTGTCTGAATATAACATGCCAAAGCTATGTCCCAGACATAGTCTTACATAATCTTGTACTGCCAATACCATATCCCAGATATGGTCTTACATGGGAGTTCTCATATAGGTGCCCATGCCATGTCCCAGACATGGTCTTACAAGGGACCTCTCATCTCGGTGCCAACGCCATGTCCCAAACATGGTCTTACATGGGACCTCTCATAATCTCAATGATGCCAATGCCATGTCCCAGACATGGTCTTACATGAGATCTCTTTACCCAAATGTCATGACATTTGTATCCAATACATTCTCAATGTTTCAACGAGACTTTTTAGCACTGATTCTTTGTCATCTCATACTTGAGTCAATATTAAATAACTTCATGAAATAAATACATAATTTCTGGAAAATAGAAGCATTAATAATAATTATTGAAATATTGCATTTATTTACCGTAAACTTACCTCGGTACAAAATATGATCAAATCTAGCACTTTAGTCCTCAACCTTTTTCTTTCCCCGGTCTAACTCTGGATTTTGTTCTTCTTGATCTATAATAGAAAATTTAGCTTATTTAATACTCACATTCATCAAAACAGTCCTTAACTCAAACTTTGACAAAATTATATTTTTGCCCCTAAACTTTTGCATATTTACACTTTTGTCCCAAAACTCGGAAATTAAACTTCATCCCTTATTCTTATGTTTTATGACTTTCTGAACATTTTTCCCTTCTATGGAAACATCAAATTCTCACTCTAACACTTACTTATGAACATTAGGTATTTTTACCGATTATGTCAATTTACTCGTTTTCACTTAAAATCGACTAGCAAAAGTTGTTTAACATAATTTCAAGCTTCATATTCTACCATAAAACATCAAAATAAACACATTTCACCGATGGGTATTTTACCAAATATAAACCCTAGGTTAAATTATTGCTAGAATAAGCTAAATCAAGTTACCAGGAATCCAAAAACGTAAAGAACATTAAAAACAGGGCTAGAATAGACTTACAATCGAGCTTGGAAGCTTGAAAAACCCTATCCATGGTTTCCCCTTGTGAAATTCGGCCATGGGGTTGAAGATGGACAAAAATTGGCTTTTAATTTTGTTTTTAATTCATTTTAATAACTAAATGACCAAAATGCCCTTAATGAAAAACTTTGGAAACATGCCTAACCATGTCCATTTTTGTCTACCAACTTAACCAATCATTTAATTACAATATAAGGACCTCCAATTTAAAATTTCATAACAATTGGACACCTCTAACATGTAGAACTCAACTTTTTCACTTTTTACAATTTAGTCCTTTTAACTAAATTGAGTGCCCAAACGTCGAAATTTTCGAACGAAATTTTCACAAAATCATTTTGTGAAATCGTAGACCATAAAAATATAATAAAATAATTTTTTTCTCATCGAATTTGTGGTCCCGAAACCACTGTTCCGACTAGGCCCAAAATCAGGATGTTACAGATATAGCAAGTTCGGTTTTATGGACTAAATTAAATAAAATATAAAATTTTAGGGGCAACTAAATAATTATATTGAGTTGATACATGTTTATAATTGGATGAAATAATAGGGTTGTAATTGATAAATTGCATTGAATTATTGAATAGATTAGAAATTGGACCAAATTGAAGATAATCATAGAAATAGCAAAAATTACGAATTAGTCCTTAGAGAGTTGTTTGTTTGTGGTCTTGACCAGGTAAGTTTGAGTTAAATTGTTATGCACTTTGAATTATAATTGTAATTATGTTTAATTGAAATTTTGATTGTTTACAATTCGGTATAAAAAGGTGGGATAGAGGATTAAATTAAAAACGATGAATTACAAATTGAAATAATTAAATAATTGACCCTAAATTGGACTGAAATAGGATTTTTTGTATAATAAAGTGATGATTTGATGTAATGATCTAAATTGATTCAATTTAGACAAATTGATAGTGATAAGGACCAAATGGAATACATGTGAAACATGTGTTATATATGTGTGTGTAATTGAATGCATATAGATATGATTGATGTTGTCATGAGTACAGATGAATGATTATGAAAATATATGTGAATTGAGCTATTGATCGATAATAAATTTGAGTAATGAATACCTTTTTAATTGTTCAGACAGAGTCGAATATAGTTGACATGCTATAGGATAGAAAGAGTTCAGGGTTACTTCGACTACGAGTCGATGAGACACTGGGTGCCAAATTGCTTCGATTATACTGATGAGACACTAAGTATCAAACTATTTGATAAACGTTGGGCGCAACTATTTGCTTCAAATTTATCTGATAAGGCATTGGGTGCCAAACTGGTGTGTTGGTTGGATTTGTGTATCCATCCAAATCCGAGTTGTGTTAATAGGGAGATAAAAGATAATAATAAAAAATAATGATAATGAATAAGCATTTTAAATCCATGAAATTGGAAAATTGAATGTGAGATGTTGTATTTGATATTGAGATGACAAATGAATAAGAAATGGAAAAAAATGTGAAATGAAATGTCTATTTGTGAAATGAGATGATATGATGATTGGATGATATATATACATATTGAGAATTGGTTATACAAGCCCAAAGGACCAAAATGAAAATAAAACAAATCGATGAATGTGGTTCAGAATTAGTATTATGGAATAAAGTAGTGTATTAACATGATCATTCAATGTTTTAAATTGTGTGTGATTGTTCCGAAATTATTCCTAGCATCTCATAACTCAGGTCCGGCGATCGGACCAGGTGAGGGGTGTTACAATATTGGTACTTAATGTATTTTTTTGGTCACAAGTAATATCTAAACTATATTTTGTTACCCAAATTATTCCAATCGTTAAAAAAAATCTCTTAGCCAATTATTTTGTGGCACGTGACAATTTTTACTTAAAAAATCTAAAAAAGTCAAATATTACTTTTTAAGTTTTTTTTTTAAATTGATAAACATATTCATCTCTTTTGTTCTTCACCTAAGAACTTTGGTGGTGAAAAATTCAAAAACCCTTCGAAAAACTCATCCAAACTCAATTTTCGGCGATAAAGCCCAAATTTTGGTAAGCTTCTTTTTCATGTCTAAACCTCTATTTTGATTCCTTTGATCTCACCCGATCAAAACCATATGTATTATTTTTCTTAAAAATAATTTTCTTTGTTCTTTTCTGTAACTTTGCTTAGCTAATGTTGGGTGAACCCCCTCCCCCCCCCCCCCGCGATAATGAAAAACATCCAAATAAAATGTGAAATTCAAGTACAAAAAAATGGTGAAAGGATTGCAAAGAAAAATTATCTAACAATTAAAAAATCATTAAAAGAGAAAAAATAATTGTGGGAAAGAGAGAGTGTAAAAAAATTGAAAAGTTTTAATTTAATTAAATTTAATTATACTTTTAATTTAAAAGTTTCATGTGTTATAAAATGATTGGCTAAGAGAATTTTTTAAGTAATAGAGTATAGTTTAAGTACCACTTTAGGTATTAAATATAGATTAAGTACCACTTGTGACTAAAAAAAATGTAGGTACTAACTTGAAAAAAAAATTAGATACCACTTTAAATAATAGAAAAAAAAGTTTACATACTAACTTAAAAAATTAATATAATTTAGATCAGCAAGCACTATCTCAATTAAAATATTATTAAAATTCCTTTTTATTAGCAAATATTAATAAGATTGTGTTTTTATCCTTTGATGTTTTAATAAAATATTATTAAACTTGGGATTTAAGTGCCCCTTCATGCAACATCTTTTTCTTTTCATTTTATTTTTTAAATTGTTTATTAAAGTGGTTATTCATTTTTCCAATTTTATATCAATTATAGAAGGATTGAAATTGATAAGAAATAAAAAAAATTATATCAATTTATATTTTTAATTTATAGAATAAAACATAAAAATACTCTAAAATTGTTTCAAGTTAGTTTAATAAATTAAATTTTTAATAAAATGATTCTTGAATTAAATTGTAAGATGATACTACAAAAAAAATTTCATTTATTTTTATTTTTGTAAAACTCATTTTTTTTCAATTCTATATTAGAAGGATTATAATTAATATGAAAAAAAAATTGTAATATCAAACAAGAAATTAATCAATTCATTATATATTTTTAGTTCATAGAATATAAAAATTAAAAAAGGCATAATGATTTTTTTGGCCCTCCAACTTTATAAAAAAAAGTTATTTTAGTCTTCCATCTAATTTTTCGCCTCTTTTAACCATTGAACTTATATTTTTTGTTAAATCACCCTAAAATGGATGAAAAAGTTTAACATTTATTTGCTTCCTTAATGTGGCATACACGTAGATTGCCACATAGATGACATATCAACATTTAAATAATTTTTTAAAATTTAAAATATAAAAAGTATTTTTTTATAAATTTTTAATAATTTCAATGGTTTTTAATTTAAAATAGTTTATATATATATTTTTGAATTTTTAAATTTAAAAAAATAAATACCGACTTGTTATTCACGTGACAATCCACATGTATTCAACATCATTAAAGTTAAAAAAAAGTTAAATTTTCATTTATTTTGAAGCGATTTGACAAAAAAATACAAGTTTAAAAATTAAAAAAAAAGATGAAAAATTAAATGAAAAACAAAAATAATTTTTTTTATAAAGTTGGACTGTCAAATAAATCTTATAAGGATATTTCATAAAATCAATAAAAAAAACTTAATTATAGTGAGATTTAAAGCTGCGATACAATAAATTTTAAACCTTTAATTTAAACATTTTAAAAAAATTCATTTGATTTTTATATAAACATTTAATAAATATATTTATTATATAATTTTTTTAACTCACAGTTCTATAATCGAATTTTGAGAGTGTATTTGCCTTTTCAAATTTTCATATCAATTTTTATAATTATATTTATTACATAATTTTATTTTTTATCTTGAATGTAATATTTATCTTGTAATTTATATATATAAAAAATAAACAAAATTAATTTTTTTAAGTTTAATGTTGCAGATTTAATTCAAAAACCATTGGTGAAAACTCAACCTATTAGACCAGCATGAAGCAACCTTCGACTCTCTTTTTATTTTTCTATCCTATAAATGAATGAAATGATGGTTGTTATTGATTATTACAGTTTTCCATTTATTTCCTATCAATATTAACCTTTCCATTGCTACTCTTTTTTTTTTTTGGGTAAATAAATAAAATCAGAAAAATAAGCTAAATAACATTATTTAAGCCAAGTAGATCCTGCATCCATTCCACACGAGACCACACCCTGCAGGTAGAGTATTGAAACTATGGAGTTCTTGCCGGCTATCTCGTGAAAGTTTCGCCATGAAATTAATCCGCCCTATAAACAAGTTACAACTTGACAATCCAATCGGCATGAGGTTGCACTATCAATGAGGCAGACCTTATCATGAGCAAAGTAAAAGTTTATGTTAAGGGTGCATTTCTACGGCATAGAATAACTAGATGAAAATGTAATTATTAGAATGGTCATTACATCTTATTATAATTATTCAAGGTAAAGGAAATACAAGCATCCACTTTTATTCTTTTCGGTTGCATTGGTAGCTTAGCAATGATATGAAATCCAATTATTTGAAGAACTCCATGATCCAGTAGTTACAAGCAAAACAC
This sequence comes from Gossypium hirsutum, assembly GCF_007990345.1. Classification (NCBI taxonomy): domain Eukaryota; kingdom Viridiplantae; phylum Streptophyta; class Magnoliopsida; order Malvales; family Malvaceae; genus Gossypium; species Gossypium hirsutum. Next base: position 40,136,914 of record NC_053445.1, on the reverse strand, counting down.
TCATATCTGATGCCACTGAATCCGGCTTTAGTAGCTAACGCTTCAAATTCCCATTTGGTTCGTTCCTTTCCTCCAGGATTTTGCGCCATCATCAGCACATCAAGCTGTGTGATGCTTCTCAAATAGGCATTAGCTTCCGGTACAACCGGAACCACTGCCTCCACCACTATTACTTTTCCGTCTTTTGGAATGGCATTATAACAATTCTTCAATAGCTTCAAGCAATGATCGTCGCTCCAATCATGGAGAATCCACTATATGATTTATTTTTCAAGTTAATTTGTTTTGCATAAAAGAGGCCTAAATATAAAATATGATAATAAAGGAAAATGTTGTAAATGTTGAGGTTTTAACTCTAAATTTATTCATTGTCGAGGGGTTGATTCTTTTAAGAAAAATCTTTAAAGTACCATTCATCAAGCAGTAAGGTTTAGGGGAGAGATGTCAGCATAGCATGTAACAATAATTAATATGAAAGTCACTTGCATGCAAAGAAACTAGAACCATCAACCTAAGTCATATAGGCCACATATTTGCAAGTATGGTTCCACTTGAGTTACAATGTTGGTTCGAATCCCCCAGTGTGCAGGTGACTTCCATAATTATATCACACACTATACTAACACCTCTTTAGTGAGTTTTGCAGATCATATCTTTACCAACCAAAGCACTTTCCCTCTATAAATCGTACACAACTTTTGGTGGAGGAGGGAGACAAAACCCCGACCACAAAGACAATACCTTATCATTGTTGAGTGTTCAACCGATTGTTTAATAAATTACACTTTAAAAACTTCTCTCAAAATAATCAATCCTTAAATTATGATTATATGAAATCAATTCTACAGTAATCATCCCTAAGAACAACTTTTGATAAAGCAACAAAAAAAAACAATATAACAAAAGTCAAACATCCGATAACTAAAGAGAGCCTAATAATTAACTATTACTGGTGAGAGATGATTGAATATTGTAACTCAGAACTGCAGCTAATGAACGCAAATGATATTATCTTACCTTCATAAAAATTGCATCTCCTTTAGGAACACTTTCAAACATATCTCCCCCTACATGTTGGACACCTGTCATTACATAGTATTTGTTGATTATCGTTATGTAATCAGGCATAAACATGCCATTTGGCAATCAAAGAACTCCAAAAACCCTTTCAGCCATTGTCTATCGTAAAACTGCCTATGGCAAAGTAATATAAAGAAAAGATAGTGTTACCATGGTAGGCAGGAGCATGTTTTATAACATGAGGTAAGTCAAAATTAATTCCTTTAATAGAGGGATATTTGGAAGTGATAAGGTTGAGTGTGATTCCAAGACCACCGCCAACATCAACCAAACTGCTAAGCTGCTGGAAACCCTTGTAGCTGTGGAGGATCTCCTTAAGAACGAGACCGGTGTGATTGATCATTGCAGTATTGAAAATTTGATTGAACCTTGGGTCCTTGCCTGGATATTCAAATGCGTTTGTTCCATGTACCCTGTCAAACGGAACTCCTCCTCCTATAATTGCATCCTTCAGTTGCGACCTATCATGCAGGAAATTGTTGATAATAAGATATAGAAACGGAGTTAATAGTTGGGCGAAGTGGGCAATTCCTCGTTTTGAAAATAAGCATATAGAATCCCCTACGTCTTTCTATTTAATTTTCGTTATGTAATGAAGAGATGGATTATTTATTAGTGAGATTAATTAAATAGAACTAGTCTATTATAATAAAAATAGAATTAGTGACTGTAAAAGTACAATGGAAGCCCGTGTATTAAGAGTCAGATTACACTTTGTTTTTTTCACAAAAAAATGGATACATTCATCCCTGTACGTTAGAGAAAAAAGTGCAAATTTGCCATTCTATTAAAAATTCACCGATGACGTGGAAAGTAATATCTAAGGTGGAATTAATTTTTTATCCCAAAAGACATAAAAACCAGCATTATATATTATGAGAAAATCAAAGATAAAAGTATCATTGAGACCTTTGTACTAGAAGTTGGATTGATATTTTTGTTAAAATTTTTTAATTTGAATAAAGAATAATAATATGAGGATAGAATTACTTTATAATTTATATCTCATGTAAAATTATTAACTTATTTATTAAAAAAAACTAACATCATATATGTATATATTTTTTTAAGTTTGTAAGTATAAATAGAATATAATCATATTACAATCACAAATATATTTCCGATCTACTATAAAGCAGAGTAAAATAAATACAAAGATGTCAAACGAGTCATATGTCACCGGATCAACAGAAGCACAAAATCGATATCTAATAGACAAAACTTTCATTGGTGTCGTTCCGAATATTTTACGCCTAATTCTTTTATGAAGTTCTGTCAAATCTATGTTCTGTTTAAAAACCAGTAGCACTGTAATCTCTGATAAAAAAACAACACCGTTCTCGATGTGACGAACCTTACCATCATAGTAAATAACAGCACTAATACATTCACTCATATTCAATTTCTATCCTTCTTAGACTCTTTAATTTTTTTGGCTGCAACTTATGTAACCTGAGAAAAAAATTTGGCCAAATAGGAACTACTGTCGTTCTTTCAGATGCTTTTAAATGGATGGATGCCGACCCACCAAAAGAATGAGGAAAGAGGTTTGAAATTTTGGTGGAATGTGGGCCCTTTTCCTAACCAAATATATAATAAAGTAGTAACTTTAGTTAATGCTAAAACTACTAAGAAAAATTATCCCCAATAATGTTTAGGCAACTTCATTCAACTTTATTTCAATTTGCATTGCAATATTAAATTTTAAAACTGTTAATCATTTTAAAACAGATCTAAAATTTGTGGACTATAACTTTTAAGAATTTATATATCAAAAGTGAAGATGGGTTAAGAACAATCAAGTCTAAGAAGTAAAAATAAGTAACTAAAGAGAGAGTGAGAGGGAAGAAGAAACACACCAACTATCAATGAAGACCTTGTCTTGAATCAATGCCATCAAAGGGCCTAAGGAAACCCCATCTTCATTCCGCACAAAGAATTTGGAGACGGGCGTCAAACTGTACAGCCTACGAGGATTACCCTTTTCCTCATCCGCCATGGAGCAGCCCACGATTCCATGGCTGGCTAACACTATGAGGATTCGGTCCAGCATGGAGGCTGCCTCTGAGTTGTTGGTAGCCAACTGTGCCGCGATCTCCTTGGCGGAGAGCTCAGCATCTGGCCCGCATTTCGCCATGATTCCGAAGATGTCCAGCTGAACCGCCGCATGCATTGACATGGGCAGCACTGAAGAGGTGACGATTTGGAGGGCATATGAGAAGCTTTCCTCGTTGTTAATTTGGGTTGCCATTGGAGAACAATCCCTATACCTTTCACTCAATGAAAAATTTGGAAATGTTGGGAGTCGAGTTTATCGAATTGGCAAAAATATCTCTTTTTATAGCAATTTCTCTAAATAATTACTGTAGTCGGAGGGACACATTCAAACACCACGAGAAACATGATATAGACTCTGCCTCGTTAGATGCATCGTATCTACATTATTTATTTGGGCACCTATCTTTTTTTCTAGCATTACCTATTGACTAACCATTTCACTTTCTATAAAAAAAGGATTCCTTTTACTTTTTCATGATGAAGTTCTCCATAAAAGTTTTGAAATTTCATAATTTCATAAGCTAAAGCATAGGAGTTTGATAAATGTTTTATCGGAGTATAATAAAATATTTAAAAAAAGACACATAATAATTTTTAAAATTACTTGAGGAATACAAAAATATATATTATTAATGTAGCAAATACTAACCCTAACTCTCAAATTTTTAAAAAAGAAGAAGAAAAATATACACTTAAGGCGCTTAAGCTCATGTTTTTTATTTTATTGTAATAGCAATAGTTCCAACTAACAAAGATGAAGGCAGAACAATTTGGGGGCGAATGAAATTTTAATTTTTTATAGTCTATATTTTTATAATTTTTAAAAGATTAAATCGAATTTTTATAATTTTGAAGGGGGCAAAGTACAATTTTACCCTACTTTCTCATTGTTTTTCTTTTTTAACATATACCCTTTATTTCAGTAGCCATTATACTTGGAATAACAAATTGAATCCTTCCCTCTTAATAAAAGATTCGTCTAATTATTATTAAATCAAATTGTTTCAAATATAGGGTTGATTTAGGTATAATGTTAAATTTAGTTTTTGTTTATACTTTTTATTAATTTAGTCTATAATTTTTTAGTTAAATTTAGTTATTAACATTTTAAGAAAGAATTAAATTGCTTTTTCTAATGAAATTTTAATTAAAAAGTTAATTTTTAACCATGCTGGCTGGCAACTTTCGTGACAGATCATGTACATTTCATATTGATATAACATTATTTGTCTTATATGTTATATTAATATATAATTTAAAAATTGTAAAAAAATTATTCAAAAACATAAAAATGCAAAAAAATAAAAATAAAAAATTAGCATAAAATACATATGAATTGTCATATTAATTGTCATGTTTAAAAATTTGATATTTTACTCAGTATTTTTATTAAAAAAATAACAATTTGACTCTTTTTAAAGTATTAATAGTCAAATTTAACTCTTTTTAAAAAAATTAAAAATCAAATTTAAATAAAAATAAATAAAAGCTAAATTAATAAAATGTAAATGTTGAAGAAAAATTTATGGTTATATCATTTATTTATTAATTTTAATTATGTTACTTCTTTTTAAAGATAATTTTATTCTTTAACACTTCAATCGCACCCGTACCCACCACTTGCAAAAATCAGTTAATGTACATTTATTTAAGGATTATTATATTATTATTAAATATAGTTTTCTTAAAATAAAAAAAAAGATTATTAGATATAGGGTTTGTATTATGGCATTAGATTAGCCCTTCAACAATTAAAAGATTATTAAAAATATTACAATTAAATTATAGTTTATATTATTATATTTTTAAAATTAAAATAAAATTTAAAACCTAGCACAACGGCCTATGGGGAAACTCTTAAATTTCATTGAACAAAACATTCTAAATATGAAAGATAACATAAATATTACAAAGATGGCTAAAAACTTCTAAACCAGCTATAACCAGGGTCCATATAAGCAAATCAACTTGGACCCAAAATGATAAAACCTAATTTCCTAGAATAATACTAAATTTGGAAAAGAAAAAAAAAACATAATTAACTTATGGTGCAGAATTTGCAGAAACTGAGATTCTGCACTGAACAACAAAATACAGAAAATTATGAAGATCCAAGTAGTGAAATTACACGAGAAAAAAAAGTAGGATCTGCAATGACTGCATCTACATGCTTTCCCTTGATTCTCCACAGTACTTACTAAGCTGGTGACCAACTTACTAGTTTTGTTTCTCTCTAACATCATCGCCAGTAGATGTAGGGTGGCGCTTGATCTTTCGTAATGCTCTTTCCGTGTTGAAGACCTCAACCTACATTGATTCATAATGAAACTCAAGGCATGCAATAAACAATAGAAGCTTTAATGGATAGTATTATTTGCCTAACTAGCAACTTGACAGCATACAGAACCCTGGAAATTTACATAAAAAATGGTAATAATATGTGATACCCCGTTTCTGAAGTTGTTCCTAAGCAATACCATAAAATGTCATATAGCTGCATGTTAACAGCTAAATTTTAGGGAAGTGAAAGAGCCTCATTCTAGATTGAATTTCGCTAGAAGTTTTAGGATACGAGACTGCCTTGTCCAGCTTTTGAATTAATTAGGTTACAACAGGTTTTTACTTTTCTGTTTAGTAGTCCGAGACAGGCAGCATATAAGTCATGTACATAGTTCTCTACTTCCAGTGGTTATCTTAAGTGGTTTAATTTCATAGATCATTGCTACATGTTAACTAAATCCCTTCAAGTTTTGCACTTTCATGCAATACCTTCGGATTTTACAAGCACTTTTAGTATGAAATCTTTATAAGAGGACAAGACAAAAAAAGTGTAGTATCTAAGAAGTCATGCAAGTTTCAGAAAACTATTTTTGAAGAAAACAATCGTACTGCATCTTTTATTTGCTTTGTTATACTGGCAGCCTTTGACGTAGCAAGTTGCAAGCATTGCATGATAACTCTTCGAGGGACACCTTCTCCACCGCTTTTTTGAATTGCACAAATATCACCATTTGCATTAACTGTTGTAGTCATTCTTCCACCCATAACAGCTTCCTCGTTGTGAGTCGGATCTATTACCTGAATTTCATCACATTGAAGAAAACCACAACTTTAGCTGTGAAGCAGAAGTGCTAATAGAACATGTTAGAAGTATCCTGACGAAGAAAATTTACTCACTAGGATGCTCTCATTACTGAAAAATCCAAAGGATATTGCAATTGGAAGATGATGCACCGTCAAAGGAAGAGGCTCCCTTATCTGTCAAATGAGTTTTTAATGTGAGAGAAGAGGAAGAAGATGATAAGATAGAAGTGAAACAATTAAAGTGCCATTCAAGTTCTTAGTTCTTACTAGTTGTAAAGGAAAGATTAATGGGAAAAAATAAGATGAGTATTGCATTAGTTATACTCTTTCCCTCTATTGCACTTCCTTTTAAAGCTCCTTACTTTAAAGATACGTGAAAGCAAATTAGATGGAAAATGTTAAAAGACAATCTCTCTTCTTTCTGTTCCTCTAATTATTTAACAAACTAAACAAAAGAAACTTTAACTTTCTCTCAGACCAGTCAAAGTGCAGTGCACCCATATCCAGACATGGAATGGGGATATTAACCTCCAAATACATACCATGTCATACACATACCCATATCCAACAGTCACAGTTGAGTCAGAGTAACATATTCAAATACAGGTTTCAAAACTCACTAGATACTTCCCAGTTCTCATCTTCACAGTAATGTTATTTTAAAAAACAATGAATTTATATGAAAACAAAAACACAAATATTAAAAGTCGAAATGGTTAAGAATTGAACCTCAGGTGGATGTACTATTACTTCCTGACCATCTTCTCCTCCTAATGAGCACTCAGGCCTCCGGAATGTCAGTAGAGCAGCCAAAGCAGCAATATTAGCAGCATCAACAAGGTTTCTGTTTCCACAAAATATATTAATTGGAACTGAATATGAACATCTAATATTAGCAGACAAACAAATTATGACATGATACCAAGTTTAGGCCTTAGGGTAATAAAACCATAAAAGATTGCAATAGTACCCTCCATTATCCAGAATGTGGAGATCAATCCGAATAGCCCATACAAACTTGCCAGCTAGAATACATAGTGATTCAGTATCCACAGCCCTGCTTTCCCTGTAAGATCACTATAGACCTTCAATTACCTTTATTTCGATAAGAACAACACAGTGACAAACCTAAAACTAAGTTCCACCATATTCCCAAAAAGTTTAGTAGACTGCTTCATTCGCAAAACAGCATTCATAAAAGAAAAAACATGCTTGTTAGGTAAGATCTAATTCTATAGAAAGAAGATATTAGTGAAGAATCAGCACACAATATAAGCCCAATACATTCAAAGAAAAGGAGTAGATTGGGAGAAAAAGCTGAAAAAGTTAAGCTTCAATCAAATCTTTTAAAATATAACAATAGTACCTTAGACCACGATCAACAATACGTCCCAACTCCACAGCCAATTCTCCTGGACGGCCTGGCTCGAATGAAGGATCAGCCATTGGAGAAAATTCTGTGAAGATTGAAAGAATCCCTTCCTTAGGCCGGTCTCTATAAGGCTGAACCAATTGAGCAGTAACCATTCCCATAACACGAGTCTGGCCTAGCTGCACCTCTGATGACCCATCCTCTCTGTAAATCACCATGATAATTAACACTGAATTTTACCAACAAGATCCACCAAAAAACATCCTCACACTAAATGATATCACTCGATAATGCAAAACAGAAGTATGCATCTAATTGCTTCAACTAGAAGAATAGCATCAATCAAGAAGTATTCTTTCAATAACTAAAACAAAAATCACATAAGAAAATATCACCAATATATGTACAAACATTTTCTCGAACCAAGATTCCAATAAACATACTTTTCCTACATGCATGCTTGCATGCAATTAAGGTTAGTTAACCAACATCAATTAAGTTTAGAATTTGTTGTCATGGCCTTATCTTCAAGCTGAGCAGCTCCAC